>NC_060124.1:532805996-533109026 GCF_021461395.2 Schistocerca americana
CCCAGATACTGTAACACCAGTGCTTGTCAGTAAACGGTCGACCGTACACACGGTACACTTCATAATAAACTTGCAGTGGCCCTTGATAAGCCCTGTAGACCCGACAACGTGTGTGATACGTACCTCCGTCACGGTCTGTGCTCTCTCCAAACTGTTGGGAACTGACTTTCGGGATGCCATGGCAACACCAGCCAGCCCATTCTTCTTCCCTTTGCGACCTCCCTCGTGTCGTCAACCATCAACCGCCATTCGTCACAACTGACACGCTCTTCAGGCTGTTCCGCTGCTCACCAGGAGACTGACTGTCAGCCACCAAGGCCTCTAGCTTGTTGACTGCAGGTGATGCTGGCACGACTCCACTCTTGATACCAGCACCGTCTGGCAATGTGAGGCTTCTGCGGTCTTGGCGGTATCCGCTGAGTGGCGGGTGGGGGGGGGGGGGGGGGGAGGGGACTAACTCTGTGCCATGAATTCACGACACATAAGAGAAGTGCCCCGCAAAGGACTAATGATTTCCAGGAAGAGCGGTCGAGAGATGAGGTTCCACAGTTGTGAACATTTCTGACGTTACTGCCACATGTTTCTAAATGATACTGTCTCATTTTCTGTCATTATTTGGTGCCTACGCTATTCAGAATAATGGATGTAGGGAAACAGCCTACTCACTCCATATAGAGTTCATATGCTTTCCATTGTGTGCCAGCCTAGTCTGCTGTAACTAGCTATGATGTCACGAATGTTGCCCAATACGTTAAAAGTAAAGTAAATAATCTGAAAAGTTAATAGCATGTCAGGAGTGATGCTAAGATGATAATGTGTTAAGTTTCAGTTTAGTAACTTTAACAGTTTTCGAAATTTGGACATTTTCCGTAAAAATCGTCGGAACATCAGGAAGGAGCTAGAAACTTCAAAATTTATATTCTGATTCCTTTTTCTTGTAATTTAATGGAAACAGCATGCTGGATTTCACAAAGTAATATTTTGGTTGAAATTCATGATTTTCTGTTTTTGTGTACTAAAAGTACGGGGGCAAGAAAGATTAAATAAGTGATTAGATAAAGCTAGGATGTCTAAATTTAGGTAGAATGGAGATGCGCTATAATAACAAAGATGTGAGAAGTTTCCAAAAGGTGGCTCTAAAGCTATACCTGTAGCGTCTCTCCAAAGGGCAAGTTCAGAGCTCATCTATTGCGTGCAGTGCAACTAAAATAATTCTTTCGCTAAATGTATTTAACCTAACCACATGACAATTTTATTATACAGGGTGTTTAAAAAATGACCGGTATATTAGAAACGGCAATAAAAACTAAACGAGCAGCGATAGAAATACACCGTTTGTTGCAATATGCTTGGGACAACAGTACATTTTCAGGCAGACAAACTTTCGAAATTACAGTAGTTACAATTTTCAACAACAGATGGCGCTGCGGTCTGGGAAACTCTATAGTACGATATTTTCCACATATCCACCATGCGTAGCAATAATATGGCGTAGCCTCTGAATGAAATTACCCGAAACCTTTGACAACGTGTCTGGCGGAATGGCTTCACATGCAGATGAGATGTACTGCTTCAGCTGTTCAATTGTTTCTGGATTCTGGCGGTACACCTGGTCTTTCAAGTGTCCCCACAGAAAGAAGTCACAGGGGTTCATGTCTGGCGAATAGGGAGGCCAATCCACGCCGCCTCCTGTATGTTTCGGATAGCCCAAAGCAATCACACGATCATCGAAATATTCATTCAGGAAATTAAAGACGTCGGCCGTGCGATGTGGCCGGGCACCATCTTGCATAAACCACGAGGTGTTCGCAGTGTCGTCTAAGGCAGTTTGTACCGCCACAAATTCACGAAGAATGTCCACATAGCGTGATGCAGTAATCGTTTCGGATCTGAAAAATGGGCCAATGATTCCTTTGGAAGAAATTGGGGCCCAGACCATTACTTTTTGAAGATGCAGGGACGATGGGACTGCAACATGGGGCTTTTCGGGTCCCCATATGCGCCAGTTCTGTTTATTGACGAAGCCGTCCAGGTAAAAATAAGCTTCGTCAGTAAACCAAATGCTGCCCACATGCATATCGCCGTCATCAATCCTGTGCACTATATCGTTAGCGAATGTCTCTCGTGCAGCAATGGTAATGGCGCTGAGGGGTTGCCGCGTTTGAATTTTGTATGGATAGTGGTGTAAACTCTGGCGCATGAGACGATACGTGGACGTTGGCGTCATTTGGACCGCAGCTGCAACACGGCGAACGGAAACCCGAGGCCGCTGTTGAATCACCTGCTGCTCTAGCTGCTCGTTGCCCTCTGTGGTTGCCGTACACAGTCGCCCTACCTTTCCAGCACGTTCATCCGTCACGTTCCCAGTCCGTTGAAATTTTTCAAACAGATCCTTTAGTGTATCGCTTTTCGGTCCTTTGGTTACATTAAACCTCCGTTGAAAACTTCGTCTTGTTGCAACAACACTGTGTTCTAGGCGGTGGAATTCCAACACCAGAAAAATCCTCTGTTCTAAGGAATAAACCATGTTGTCTACAGCACACTTGCACGTTGTGAACAGCACATGCTTACAGCAGAAAGACGACGTACAGAATGGCGCGCTCACAGACTGCGTTGTCTTCTATATCTTTCACATCACTTGCAGCGCCATCTGTTGTTGAAAATTGTAACTACTGTAATTTCGAAAGTTTGTCCGCCTGAAAATGTACTGTTGTCCCAAGCATATTGCAACAAACGGTGTATTTCTATCGCTGCTCGTTTAGTTTTTATTGCCGTTTCAAATATACCGGCCATTTTTGAAACACCCTGTAGGTACTTACCTGTGTACTGATTGCACAATTAAATTGAGAGCTTCATCGGCCTTCAGCGAATAAAGCAATTAATTATTTGGTAACTTGAAGTGGTGCTCTACTAGGCCCAGCGGCTAGTCAGGAATGCAAATGTTGTCGGCTGTGCCTTCGGTGGTCCGCACCGCGGCTATATAAATAAGAGCGCTGCGAGCTAGGGTCAGGCCCCAGTTCTCTTCTAGATTCATATCAGCGGGCACTCGGTCTCGGAAGCCACGTCACGTGCAGTTGCAAGGCTCAAATGTTCAAATGGCTCTGAGCACTATGGGACTTAGCATCTGAGGTCATCAGTCCCTTAGAACTTAGTACTTAAGCCTAACTAACCTAAGGACATCACACACATCCATGCCCGAGGCAGGATTCGAACCTGCGACCGTAGCAGTCGCGCGGTTCCGGACAACGGCCGACGCAGTTGCAAGGAACAGCGTTGGATGCCGTATTACATACTCGGTATGCACGTAACAATGAGTCCGCATTGAGGTAACGGGTTAGTTGCGGAACGACTTCAGTGATTTATTCTCAGTTTGCGTACGTCGTATATTCACGTGTCGCCGCAGTACCGACCTTCTATCGTTACTAGCGTGGCGTTCGATGAGTATTAACATCAAATTTTGGCGAGCATTCACTTTGAACGTTTACATCGATAACGATTATTGAACAGTTTCATTATCTAGGGATAATAGGATCCATGAAAAAGACTCTGAACAGCTCTGATAGTACAAGAGCTGATAGTAGCATTGCTTGGGTAAACTTTTATCTGGAACTTTACGCTTTATCTATTTCAGAATATAATGAAAATTGTTAAATTGCATTTTCTATGAATCCCAGACATCATCCTAAATCCTCAGCGTAATGAACTTCAATGATCAATAACTTTATTTCTGCATCAGAGAGGGCACAGTGAACTTTAATTACAGGCATCATGTTTTTGCTACACACTTTCTGGTTGCCAACGTTGTTGTTAGAGAGCCTGTGTTGAGAACGGCTACAATAAGAAATTTCCACCCACTACCCCACAGATTGTTTGCCTGCGAGGACGACTTCGTGTTTTTCGTGCTCGATGGATACACTCCTGGTATTAACTCAGGGTCCTGTTGTCTCAGATGGCAATTAATGAATCTTATTAGGAGAAGCGAACCTCCCCATAGAGACCAGCCGTTTTAGCAGAAATGAGACTACAGCCTGCTTTAGGCTTTTGTAAGCAGAACCAGCACCTGGCCAATCTGAGGGTAGGGGGCGCCCGGTCGTCACTGTTCACCTTGGAGAGTAACTGAGAACGACATTTCTGCCTTTGTTGCATGAAACTCAAAGGTCGGGTTGTTGCAATGCCACCTGGCTACTGTGAGAAAAAACAATTGCTTTAGTTCCAAAATTTTGGTCACTCAGTCGAACTGAGTCGTTCCACTAACATTCTTGGCATGAGGAAGCCGACCAGTCAAGGCGACATTGCTACAGCCTGGCGCAAGCCTCGTGTTTGTTAACGTGCATTTTGTATTCCAGAAATGGGAGGTGTCTGCTCCATTACGCTATTGTTTTCTTTTTCTTTTAAATACGAAATAAGCGATTTTCTCGTCCGTCACATTATCGAAAGCAATGGGCCGTACCATTCCACATGGTATTTTTTGAAGCTAGGCAGTTGAGGACCGTGAAATAAGATTCTGGGCAATTAAGCTCTGGGCCACCGTATTGGGCTTTTCCTGTTTGGGTCAATGTCTGCTGCTGATTGGTACTCACTAGGTGTTGCTGGTAAGATGCAAGTGACACAACTGCGGCAGCGCAGTCCACATTCTGAATAACTCGCTCCACCTCCCTGACGGTCATCACAGCTGAATGCCATGTGAAGGGCCGGGGTTCAATCTCGGCTGGGTTACAGATATTCTCTACTCCTCTCCACTCACGGACTGTGTGTTACGTTGTCTTCATAACCATTTCCTCTTCATTGACACCCAACTCGCCGAAGTGGCGACAAAGAAAAAGATTGCTTCAGCTGGCCGAATTACCCAAATGGGGACTCTTGGTCAAATATGTCATACGCATGTTTCATTTGAGCAGCTCGTTACCTGCTCACTTTTCCGCGCAATTCGTTTTGCATACTTTTGTTATAATCTGTGGTTTCTTGTTGTATCGTTAACTTTGTTTTTGTGAGCTGCAAATATTAGCAGACCTTGCCGCATTTTCTCCATACAGTTTTTCACACTTTTTATTAACTACCCATAGTGGAATTAAGTTTTAGAGTTGTTCTCTGATAATTTTACTGTGACTTAAGTCAGTCATTACAGAAAATAGGTGTCTGTTAATATTTACTTGTATTTCCGTCGAATATCTACTTGTATTTCCGTCGTTAGGTGACGCAATAATGATTAACATAATCTGGTGCACACGCAGGTCTGTTGTTCTCACTGCGACGGCGTTATCGTTATACATAGCGGCTAAAGTCAACTATCATTTTCTCATTATTCATTGAAGGTAACAGTGATTGCACTCGCCTGTTATCTTTGAATATAAATCTGTTTATTGGTTAGGGAGGACTATGTCGACTTCCCCTCGGATTACAGATTTTCTGTGTGCTGTGTGATGTTTCGCGACTAAGAGCCTTGCAGTATTCAGACACTGCATGCGAGCGCCGATCATTGAGATACTGCCTCATTAATGCGACAAAATGTATCCACTGATTCTTCTTTCTGTACCATGTGTAAGGAGTGTTATTTTCTCTCGTGGAGGTTGGTTCTAAATAACATCTTCAAATTGTTTTCTCTGGCCCGTCGCTCAGTGTTTCCACACTGTTTACTCAGAGTGAGACATTTGTTTGAGAATGCGATTTTTAGGATTGCAGACTACACGCCCCACTCATAGCAACTCGGGTCTTTGAATCATCGCGTCTATGCTCGTTATATATCTCTCTCAAATGATGCTGACATTCGTGCGTCGGTCTTGCTTCGTTTTATCGACGATTCTCCTCAGCAGGTTACCATGCAGGTGGCTCAATGTGAATCGTACCTGCAAGTTTGCATGTTTTTACAGAAAACACCAACATTTTCTATTTTTTGCTGAGTTATACGATTCCACAGAACTTAGTCTTGCAGTAAAAATTATCACTCGCTGATTGAAATCGATATGCAATAATAAAAAAAGGTTTCAAATTTATACGACTAATGTTGGTGATTCCCTTGTTTGCATTACTTGTGTGGCCGTGGTGCAGAAACGTCCTATTGGAATCCAGTCTCAGGTTTCGTACACTGACCTTCATCCTCAATGAAAATATCTGCATCTATGCCCCTAACATCTGTGTACTGTTTCCTTATATTACATTGGTCAGATCTCTGTCAACTTACGGGTGTCCACTACTAATGGGAGAGCTACACCAAGACAATGTACGATTAGGATGTCTCCCCAGATTATTTTTTCTGTACCATGTGTAAGGAGTGTTATGTCCTCTGGTGAAGGTTGGTAAAACAAAATGAGTCAAAACAGCTTAATTTACTTTCCAATGGAGTGTCCTACTGATGGATCACATAAACATCAGGTGGTCATTGAACAGCACGGTGCCGTACCCATGGACATCTGTGCTGAGTATTATATCGAAAGGAAGCAAGGGAGAGGATATTGTTACAAGTGGCCAGTATCCTCTTTCTACAACACTAATGCACACGCGGATTAATACGGTTCTTTATTTACATGCTTATGCCAGCACAATTTGTACATGAGGCTAAGTGTTGATGCAGGTGGTTATTGCTACATCTGGTCATTGGTGTGGCTATATACGGCTCCCTCCTGCCAGCAAACTTATCTGATATCCATAAAATGTTATATGTATCGTTCCAAAGTTCTGAACACTTCCCTACTAATTGTGTATCGTTAAGATGTGACCCAACAGACGAAACCCACGTTCATTATTACCAATAGCATTTTCAACATATGGTGTGACACTACTTACAAGGGGAGGCCGCCAATTGTGAAATTCAGATTCGATCCATACTGCGCATAATAAAAGCTTATGGCCAGAGGTGTAATGTGGCAAAGCACCAAGATGCACTTCTCAGCCGTTGTCGAGATAATCGACAGTTAAAAGCAACCGTTCGGGTGAAATACTCTCTACGATCAATAAGTTTCTACAGCGTCGTGGTGCAGCGGAAAGCGTTTGGGTTCGTGATCCAAAGGTCACCGGATCGAATCTCGCGCTATGCAACCTTTTTTTTAGTATTTGTTTTTTTGTAATTCAAATATATATGTATATATATAATTCCCGGCAATCAGTTGCAACAATTATGCATATAATAAGTTGTTGAAAGTCGTTTGTCGTGGAAAAACTGGCGACTTCGAACATCATTATGTTTTCCGCAAGCAAAGTTGTATTTCACAAATATTATTAATTGTCTTCATAATGTTAACCACGTACAGTTAACGGAAGACGTAGAAACGATAGTCCGAAACGAATACGTATAGCGTAAGTCAAACGTTCGAATTAGAATAGAGACCCCACGAACACAAATTTGCTGTGGCAGGTATGAAATATACACTCCCTTACCCGCCCGTTACACTTGAAGGACAAATGTTGAATGGGCCGAAACGAGCCGCCGCGTAACAGCGTAGTTGCCTGCTAACTTCGAAAGAAGGTAGATGCGGTCCCTGGCGCAACTTATAACATCGTCGAAAATCAGTGCGGACGGGAGAGCTTTGGTACACCCTGTTAAACAAACGGAAAAATGGAGGCGGTACAATTGTAGAGCGATCCGCCTTCACCAACATACATAAGCAATTGGCTCTGAGCACTATGGGACTCAACTGCTGAGGTCATTAGTCCCCTAGAACTTAGAACCAGTTAAACCTAACTAACCTAAGGACATCACAAACATTCATGCCCGAGGCAGGATTCGAACCTGCGACCGTAGCGGTCTTGCGGTTCCAGACTGCAGCGCCTTTAACCGCACGGCCATTTCGGCCAGCCCATAAGCAATTCATTAATAGTTTATATACATATACATATACATACACATATACATATATACATATATATATATATATTTGAATTACAAAAAACTGTTAATAAAAAAAATGCATGGCGCGGGATTCGATCCGGCGACCTTCGGATTACGAACCCGAGCGCTTACCGCTGCGCCACGACGCTGTGGAAATTTATTGATCGTAGAGAGTATTTCACCGCAACGGTTTCTTTTAACTGTCGATTTTCTCGACAACGGCTGAGAAGTGCATCTTGGTGCTTTGCCACATTACACCTCTGGCCATGAGATTTTATTATGCGCAGTATGAATCGAATCTGAATTTCACAATTGGCGGCCTCCCCTTGTTAGTTTAAGAGGATACCAGAGAATATGTTATATGCTGTAGGTAACGAACTGATTGGTCTACGGCAGGGCACACCGTGATATCTGAACGGAGTGCACATAACAGTGAAAATCGCAGCACCTGAAGAAGACAGTCAGGTTGATCGTCGAAATGATGTGCTCAGAATGCAAACAGAAGCTCAGCAGAACACGTGGAAGCATTCCATACACCATCTCTCATCCAGCAGGATTACTTTCATCTATCGAAGTCTTAATTACAAGCTTGTCGATATGTTTGACAAATTCATTTCCTGCATTGCTGTTCAGTTAAATCTATTCCTTGGGCGCACTATTCTTCAACTTCTCGATGGCTGCCTTCATATCTTCAGCAGTTGATGCTGGTTCCTTTGTTTCCGATCTCCTTCTCTTTACAGAGAATAAGAGTTCTTGGGTGCCAACTAAACACTCATTCAGAAGCTCGTCAGCAATTCAAATATAATTCATCTGCATTTTTACATAAATTCGTCCTAGGGTGGAAATACCTTCCCCTTTATTTAACTTCTGAGAAGTAACTTCCATCTCATTTATCCCTTTCATTTGTTCCATTTCATCTAGTTCTTTTTTTTCACTCTCTCTTTTTTCTTTTTGTACAGCTCCTATTCTTCTGTCGAACGATTGTTCCATGAGCAACATAGTACTTCTGACATCATTTCTGGAAGAAAGAAGATGCAATATGGCAAGTGAAAAATATTAGTATCGGGTACAGTTTTTATGTGTGTTTCGTTGACTTCTTCTTGCTGAGTACCACACCCTGGATAAGCTAGTGACTCGTAGCTCTTAATAAAACAACACATTTCAGGTACGAGCCGGATAGAAACATTGGTCGTTCTTTAAATTTCAAATATACTGTTTAGCCACGAATAGAACCATTTATTCGTTCTGTTACATCGTCCGAAATATTAAGTGTTACGTTTCATGTTGCAGCCGCACTTCTGGATAAGTATAGATTGGTGGCCAAGTTTGCTGCCACTTACCGAGAAGACAAAGAAGTCTAGTTGACAGGCTGCTGCTGTGGAGAGTTGGTCAGTGGTCTGGTGCTGATTATTCTGACAAATTTAATAGAAGTGCTTCTAATAATTGCAAATACAGAACACGCAACAAGGGTTTTAAAATGTAATATGACCCTGAAAGCAGTGATCTTCTTTTCTCATTCAGTGAATCGACAACTGACACAGCCGGCCGTTGTGACCGAGCGGTTCTAGGCGCTTCAGTCTGGAACCGCGCTGCTGCTACGGTCGCAGGTTCGAATCCTGCCTCGGGCATGGATGTGTGTGATGTCCTTAGGTTAGTTAGGTTTAAGTAGTTCTCAGTCTAGGGAACTAATGACCTCACATGTTAAGTCCCATAGTGCTTAGAGCGATTTGCACCATTTTTTGACAACTGAATCATTCTGAACCCCGTGAAAAGATAAATTTCCTATGTAGCTAAAAAGTTGAGTACCACTGTAGTGACTTGAAAGTATGTTCTCTTCTAATGAAGGACGGCCTTGATTTTATACAAAATGAATTAACTTGTTAAAACTGATGGCGTAGGCGAAAGAAAGTGCTTTACGTTTCGCCAAATTCAAAGACTACAACGTAAGTACGGCAGACAAAACAATTCATATAATAGAGCGTTCTAGCGGTGGATACGGAATTACATAGGCCAGTCAGCTGAATATCGTACGTCTACCGCAAACGGATCATGGAATGGTTCCATTCAAAAGTAGTCGCCACACGCGTTAGGACATTTATCCCACTGGGAGACGAGACTATCAATTCCTGTTTCGCAGAACGCGATCGCATCCACAATTGCACATCCACGCATGTCTTTCTTCAGGTCGTCAAAGATGTGGAAATCACACGGTGAAACATCCGGGGCGTACGGTGAATATTGTAGTGTTTCCCAACCAAATCACTGAAGCGTAGCCTTCGTCCCATTGGCAGTGTGTGGGGTGGGCGTTATCGTTTATCCGACAGCGTTCCAGGGCGTTTCGACTTATGGAGCTTCACAGTTCCTGCAAAGTGTCTTCACTGATTGTGGTTTCACGCTCGAGGAACGCAATAAGCACAGAGTGCCTGCAGTCGATGAAGGTTATCAAGACATTACCAGAACTTGTGGGAACAGCTTTCTTTGGCGGGGAGATGTGGGATTTCTCCACTGTCAGCTTTGCCGTTAGCCCTCGGGCTGTCGGAATGCTGTCGGACTGAATTATCCTGTTGCATGGTAACGCCCACCCCCACACTGCCAATCGGATGAAGGCCGTGCTTCAGTGATACGGTTGAGAAACACTGCGACATTATCTGCACAGTCTGGATATTTCACCAGGTGTTTTTCGTGTTTGGCGACCAGAAGAATGACGTGCGTAGGCCCTGGTTTCAGTCGGACGAGAAAGTGTAAGAGTGGGTGCGGTTGTGGAGTTTCCAGCGCATACCGAGCTCTACGGAACCGGAAGTGATAGTCTCGTCCCACTGTGAGACAAATGTCTTAACGCGTGTGGTGATTACTTTTGAGTGGAACCATTCCATGGTTCCATAGTGGCGGGTGTTCGGTTATTAGCATGTTGTGCATTAGATAAAATAACAGGTACCGTGACCGGAGTGATCTTTACAGAACTGAGGGTTAGCACATCCCTCTTCCTAATTTCTTTTCAATTTTTATTTCTTAGGAATGTATGTATGTGAATGTGATTTCTGGTAACAAAGATTTTGCAACGACTGGAAACGAGCTCCCACTACCAGACTCCGTGGTCCGACCGAGAGCATAGAACGTATCTTCTTCAAAACGTATGATTTGTCATTACCTTCGCAATCAAAGTCGATTACTCGAGGTTTGATGACAGATTAACATCGGAGCGGGGCGTGAAGTTCAGATCTAAAAAATCTGTTTTCCCCCGCAATTCAATGCAGCTCTCAAAAATATTCGAGAAATTCTACTTTTAAGCTTTCCGAGTGCGCAGAAGTCGATGTGCCATGTGTTTCAGTGGTAGAATGGTTGCCTGCTACCAGCTTTCGCATGTTTTTACCCAAAGCTACATGTTCTACAAGGATTAGTGTGAAGCTTAAAATATATTTTCTCGTTTCGGTCATTGCTGTTTTCCTTCTTTTTCGTTCAGTTAGAATACCTGCACATCATCTATATGGTAATTAACATGAATTTAATTATCATTTTTTTAAATGCAAATATTCCATTTCAAAATTCATATAGCACGTAATATTCCAGTTTTCATTCCAAATAAGTATTATTAATTACCCATTTTTTCGAAAGATTGTTACATTTCTCTAAAATATTTCAAAATTTATTTTGGGCAGAAATGAAAAATTTCATGCTCTTTTTTTGGCAAGTGTTCGTTGGTTTTTACTAAAGTTTGATTCTCACCTGATCGTGAGCGATAAGTGTCGTAAAAACACGGAAAGCAATGCTTTTCATGGCATCGAGCAACCGTACAAATTCGCATTTTTATCACATTTCATCTCAACTCACGTGCAATTATCATGACAAAGACAATTGCATATGTTTTAATTAGGATATATTTAGGGAATTTTATATTTACATGATGAAGGTATTCCAACTGAACGAAAAAAAAGCGAAATATATCAAAACCGATACGAGACCCGAACTAGCCATTATGTATCGAACGCTGCTGATTTCTTTCTTTATTTCATCTTTGAATTTTGCGCTTCACGGAAATGCTTTAGAACATATACCTTTGTTTAAAAATTCGCACCTGCCTTGAATCGAACCGAGATGCCCACGTGGCAATTAAATATTCTACCTATGATCCAAGTGGCTCTTAAACTTGGCTTACCTTTAGTGAAATAATGCTCTCGGGAAACTTAATAGCCTACCTTCTCGAAACGTTCTAGCGCTGCATCGATCTGCTTTGACTGATTGATACTTGAGCTCTAAACTGTAAGTGCCATTAATGAAAAAATATATTACAGAAACTGTCTGTTGTATGGTATCTTCGTTAAATTTGCATATTTTGATGAGAGACCCAGAAGTACATTAACTGCAAAGCTCAAATGATTGAAAAGTAAGAAAAGGCACTGAAACAGTTAGCAAACGTCCTCGATGCGAGATATAATAAGTAAGCATAGAGAAAAAAAGCAATTCACGGCGAGTGAGAAAGATGCTATCTAATGAGTGCACATGTCAATATATTGTGTCAGATTTCCTTAGCGGGGACGAGGAGAAGCAGGCGGTCCGAAATTGCGTCTGGCCATAGTAATTCCGGATGATCTGATAGTCGCAATGAGTAAGCAACGTAATGATTAACTGTTTCTGCCACTAACTGGCAATCTCTTATCAACCTTCTATAGTCAGTTAAACTGCTAAAACATTTCATCTACTGAGGAAGGTGTCGCAGTGATTAGCACACTGGACTCGCATTCAGGAGGACGACGGTTCAAACTAACGTCCAACCACCCTGATTTAGGTTTCTGTGATTTCTTTAAATCAGACAAATGCTGGGATGGTTCCTTTGAAAGGGTGCTGCTGACTTCCTACCCCATCCTTCCCTAATCCGATGGGACCGATGACCTCGGTTTTTGGTCCCCTTTCCCAAATCAATCATCCAACCAACCAACTAACCAACCATGGTGTGTAAATGTCTCGAGTATGTCGTCTGAAGACTTGACTGTACCAGCCACAGCGAAAACTTTCTACGCCAGTACAGGTAAGGTCCCAGCGAGGCAAATCACATACTATGAGAGCTGTTTAAATCCTTGGGTTTTAAAGAAAACAGTGACTGTGCAGATACCACTGCTTTCCGTAGCCAAGCTAACCTCGCACATTTGCACAGTTTCGAGCTGGCTGCTCAGGTTACGTTACTTTGCCTTCTTCCAATGGTCATGATCACTTCCCTGCTCCTTCTCTGGTGTATTCATGCACTAACGAGCGTTCAGACGTTGCGCAAAGGGCTGCCTTAGAGCAGAAAGTTTCATATTGGCCTAAAGTGCTAACTTGTGAATTAACTGCAATTACAACCAGCAAAGGACAATACTTCTATACCGGGACCTCATTACTGTTCATTTGATATCTCATACCTTCGTGCTATCTCACACTTTAAATCATTATTAAGCTATAGCCAGAGTTAATTGCTTCTTATAGGAATATTACGCACTGAGAAGCATCAAAAGCTTCTTAATATCTAGTTAACCTAATTCTGAGATGGCGACAATGGATTGGTTCAAATGTCTCTGAGCACTGTGGGACTTAACATCTGAGGTCATCAGTCCCGTCGGTTCAATCCCGTCTCCGGCCATCCTGATTTAGGTTTTCCGTGATTTCCCTAAATCGCTTCAGGCAAATGCCGGGATGGTTCCTTTGAAAGGGCACGGCCGATTTCCTTCCCCATCCTTCCCTCACCCGAGCTTGCGCTCCGTCTCTAATGACCTCGTTGTCGACGGGACGTTAAACACTAATATCCTCCTCCTCCTCCTCAGTCCCGTAGACTTAGAACTACTTAAACCTAACTAACCTAAGGACGTCACACACATCCATGCCCGAGACAGGATTAGAACCTGCGATCGTAGCAGCATCGCGGTTCCGGACTGAAGGGCCTAGAACCGCTCGGTCACAGCGGCCGGCGCGACAGTAGAGTGGCATGAGTGGAGAGTGTGGAATCACAGCAACTGAGAACACGATCAGGCTAATCTTCATTGTCTTCTGCTGGCACCTTAAGTTCTACATATTCTATCACATTTTTATAACAAAGTACCCTTTTTTTCCCCTCGATATATCTGTTGGCTTTTCTTTTAGAGTCAAATATTCGGGCAAGCTGACGACCACCATTTAAAAGAATGTTTCAGTACTGTAAAAGCTTGTCAAAAAAATTCAATACTCTCTGTATCTTATAAAAAAAGTATGTATGTATGTGTGTTCGAGATCTCCTCCTAAACTACTGGTTCGATTTAACCGAACTTGATACACACATCACTTGCTATCTTGGAAGAAGCAGTGTAGGAGTAACAACTACCAATCTGTGAAAGAGGTGCTTGTGCGGTCGAAAAAGAAGCGTAACGCAAATACACGGAATATACAAGTATTCGAGAATCGGAGCACTTAGCGATTTGCAACAAATTTTAAACGTAGTTCCCATCCTCCATGACACATTTTCTCGCTGACTCTCCTGCACAAAATGAAAGGAATAAGTTTATCATCTGCCACATTTTCATTGTTCATGCAGTAAAATTTCCGCATAAGACATGACGTTTCAGTTTGTTGTCCGCGCGCGGTAGACGCACGGTTTAAGGCGCCCTACCACGGTTCGCGTGGCTCCCCCGTCGGAGGTTCGAGTCCTCTCTCGGACATGTGTGTGTGCGTTGTCTTTAACGTAAGTTAGTTTAATTTAGATTAAGTAGTGTTTAAGCCTAGCAACCGATGACCTCAACAGTTTGGTGCCGTACGAACTCACATTTTACAGTTTATTCCTTATTTGCTGCTATATCTAGTTGGAATGCATTTCGCAGACGGCATTCACACGTACCAATGAATGTAGCTCCACTGCGACAGGGGTAGTTCTAGGATGATGTTACAAGTTTTCCGAGGTGACGGAAAAGGATAAATGCATCAGTGTCAGCAAGGACCCTGGTCCGTAAACGACCGAGTTGAAAGCGAAAACTCACTCAGATGTCTCTGACAGTGGAATGCATATACCGGTACCGTAGCTTGGCTGGCTCTGAGCACTATGCGACTTAACTTCTGAGGTCATCAGCCGCCTAGAACTTAGAACTAATAAAACCTAACTAATCTAAGGACATCACACACATCCACGCCCCAGGCAGGATTCGAACCTGCGACCGTAGCGGTCTCGCGGTTCCAGACCGTATTGCCTAGAACCGCACCGCCACTCCGGCCGGCGACTGTAGCTTCTAAGACTGTCGGGCAGCCAACTGTCAGAGGTGGTAGCATGAAGCAAACCGGAACAAAAAACTCTACTACACTTGGATACTTCCCTCTTCGATACTGTGAAACACATCTTTGGTTTCCATATTTTTGGAGGATGCAGTATGAACCAAAACGAGGAAACATGTCCAGTAAATATGGGCTCCAACAATGCGTACCTTAAGAACTATGAGCAATTGTTTAGTAGAAGTGTATGACTATAGTGAAGATGAACAAGTGTTCACAACTACGAAAGTAAGCATTAACAAGCTCATATTTGCTATATTTTTTGTGTTGTGTTGGTCCATTGTACCACCTCTGAATGTTGCCTACCCAACAGTCTTGAGAAATAAAAGTACATGTACTCCACTGTCAAGGGGTAACAGGACGGTTTTCTCTTCTGACTATCGAATCTGTCCTTCAGCGGACCAGATTCCCTTATCTCAAATATATAAATTTACGCTGCTCCATCATACGTGAAGCTTTGTAACATCATTACACAATAATCCTGTACATCATTCTACGACACATACACTGAGGTGATAGCAATATGCGCTTATACAGATGTCAGTAGTATCGCGTATACAAGGTATAAAAACTTGTAAAAGGAAGTGCCTCCGGGGACCTGCCATTTGTACTCGGGTGATTTATGAGGGAACGTTCCTGATGTGATCATGACCGCATAACGGGAACGCGAAATGATAGTCGGAGCTAGGCGCATGAGACATACAATTTCGGAAATCGTTCGGGAATTTAGTATTCCGAGATACACAGTGTCAAGAGTGTGCGGGGAATATCAAATTTCAGGCATTACCTTTCACCACTGACGACGCAGTGGCCTATAGGAATCACCAAACGACGGAGAGGAACGGAATTTGCGTAGAGTTGTCAGTGCTAACAGACAAGCAGCATTGCGTGAAATAACGGCAGATATCAATGCGGGACGTACAACGAGTACAAGCTGGTCAGAAATTCCCCTTACAGACTTCTGGGACTTGTAGAGGGGAGTGAGTACATCGTATTTTGGATAGGAACTCATGTCCGGAATGTGGTGTCACCGCCAGACACCACACTTGCTAGGTGGTAGCTTTTAAATCGGCCGCGGTCCATTAGTATACGCCGGACCCGCGTGTCGCCACTGTCAGTGATTGCAGACCGAGCGCCACCACACGGCAGGTCTAGAGAGACTTACTAGCACTCGCCCCAGTTGTACAGCCGACGTTCATAGCAATGGTTCACTGACAAATTACGCTCTCATTTGCCGAGACGATAGTTAGCATAGCCTTCAGCTACGTCATTTGCTACGACCTAGCAAGGCGCCATTACCAGTGTATATTGAAATGGAAATTATGTACAGTCAAGAGAGATGTACACCGATTGTGGATTAAAGTTAAGTATTCTACCAGTACCTCCTGTTTTGCTAGTCTTATTTCTCTGACCTGTTCCAGACCTCAAGCCAGTCTGCGTGTAATTAAACGCGTGCATTTCGGCCTCCTCTAGCAACACGGTGTTGGCTCTTCTGCCAACACTTCACGGAAATGTCATCCAACGAGGCTACAGAGCGTCAAATTTATAGGCGCGGGCGTCTGTAATTATACGTATACACGGGGTGATTCCGTGATGATGTTACAGACGTTCTAGGATGATGGAGACCGATTGAGGTAAGGGTCCCTGTACCGGAAACGAACGAGTCGAAATTTATAAACGAAAACCGTTCTGATACCTCTGACAGTTGAATACATGTAACGGTTCTTGTGCTGCGAAGAGTGAAGGGCTCGTAACTTTCAGTGGTGGTAGTGTGGATAAAAACGAGTAAAAATGTCCAATAAACGTGGGCTCTAAAGTGCGTACCTTAACAGCTACGAACACTTGCTCAGTAGAGGAGACGTTTGACATTAGCGAAGATGATCAAATGGTCATAGCTCCTCAGGTATGCAATCCAAAATACGATGTACTCACTCCCCGCTACGTCCTAGAAGTCTGTAACGGGAATTTCCGACCACCCTGTATATCCATTGAGACATTGCGGTGAAATGTGGCTTTACCGTAATATGGTAGCAGATGACTGTCGCGAGTGCCTTTCCTAACACCACAACATCGCCTGCAGCGCCCTTCCTGGTCTTGTTATCATATCAGTTGGAACTTGGACGACTAGAAAACCGTGGCCTCGTCAGATGGGTCCCGATTTCAATTGTTAAGAGCTGATGGAGGGGGTCGAGTGTGGCGCAGCCCCCACGAAGGCATGGACCCCAGTTGTTGACAAGGCACTGTGCAAGCTGTTGGTGACCCTTAGTGATGTTGGTTGTGATTACATGGAATGGACTGGGTCCCCTGGTCGGACTGAGTCGATCATTGACTGAAAATGGTTACTTGCAGACCGTTTGCGTTCATGGACTTTATGTTTCCAAAGAAAGATATAATGACATCTGGCCACAATTGTACGCATTTGGTTTGAAGAACACTCCGGGCTATTCGAGCGAAAGATTTGGCCACCCACATCTCCCGAGATGGATCCATCGAAAGTTTATGGAACATGACCGAGAAGTCAGTTTGTGCACAAGATCCTGTGCCGCCAACAATTTTGTAATTATGGACGGCTATAGAGGCAGCATGGCTGAATATTTTGGCAGGGGCTTCCAACGACTTATAGGGTCCATGCTATGTCGAGGTGCTGCTCTACAATGGGCGAAGGAGGTCCAACACGATATTAGGAGATATTCCATGACTTTTGTCGCCTCATTGTAGTTCAGGAGGTATGACATCATAAACACTGAGATGGAAAACTAGATTTTCTTTTTTAAACGGAGCACAAGTTACACTAACTATACTCACTCAGTGTTTCATCATGAGACCACTTAGCGACTTCCAACAGACTTTAAATATAATTTCAAACCCTTTCTAAACTTTATCTCGATTACATGCTTAACGTCAAATATTTAGCACATTCACTTATTTTAATGTACTCAGAAGTTCGAAGCTGTTTTATTCAGAGTGTTCGATTTCTTTAAAGAATTGGGGTTGTACTGGTTACTTAGTATCTGGAAAGAAGCAATGTGGGGTTAAGAACGATATAAATGGTTCAAATGGCTCTGAGCACTATGGGACTTAACATCTGAGGTCATCAGTCCCCTACAAGTTAGAACTACTTAAAACTTACTAACCTAAGGACATTACACACATCCATGCCCGAGGCATGATTCGAACCTGCGACCGTAGCTTTCGCGTGGTTCCAGACTGAAGCGCCTAGAACCGCTCGGCTGCAACGGCAAGAACGATATATATCCCATAAATTTAGATATGAAACGGACGTGCATTTAAGCATAACTGAAGAACACCTGGAACAGTTTCAACCAAATTCGTCAGATAAGCGACTGACTATTTGTATAAAAGTGTTGTGAGAGTAAGTTTCTCCACTGCCGATAGGTATCGGTGTGAATGAGTGATGCAAAAACTTTCCAACACGACCTATTGGTATTTATTCCTTGCATTTAGGTGACTTAGGATACCTTTAGAAGTAGGAAGGACAATTTTTTAGCTACTTGTGCTGTTCAGTGAGTCAACCAGTTCGCGAGAATGAGTCAATGTGTTTGTCGACGTGTTTCGGGACCTAAGATAAAGCCACTCTGCTGAATTACGCGTGTAAATTTGATATCCTCTGTCGATTCGCACGATGTAAAACAGCAGAGAATCAAACATACATAGGCAATGGCATATATCGCGTTTGCACTAACCTGACATTTTGGAAAGTTAGTCGCTTAAATAAGCTACCTAGACAAGTGTGTTTCAGAAATTTCATTACTCTGTTTCATTATTTTATATTAATTATGTTTGTTGATATTATTTTTCCCCCACTGTATATAGCGGAACTGGTACAAATATGGAATACCATTTTCTTTTTCGGTTATAAATTTCCCAGTTATCGACATCAAATATCTGTAGCACATATTTTGGCATATATCTTAATGCTTCCTAAATTTTTGAATATATACTACTTTAAGAAGATTTCTAAATTCGGCTTAACACCAAGTTTGACATTTTTGGCACTTCTGATTATTGGGTACATATATGGAATACTGCACTGGTTTTTTGTTTTTTAAGGTTAAAACCAATAATGGGAAATCTAATAATTCATTGTCAAAAAAAGCAATATAAAACATAATAACAAAATAAAAAAAACACGCCATTTTTAGTTACTAAATTCCTTAAGTAATTTCACTTGAAGAAGTTACACGCATAACGTCCTTTACTGCAACGTGCACATTCAGTGGGCGCCTACGTTTCGCACATTTGGCACATTACCCAGTCTTTCCCTGACTCGTTCTCCGAAAATTTACCTGAGCAAAAGAGACAATTGCCATCTTCATTAGTCCCAACCCCACTAAGGATGGACAAATCATCTCTCACACTAAAAATATCATCCTCAGAATCAGACGATTCTTGGTTCATAGGCTTTGGTGGCCTCTGATTCTTTGTCTCCGGTTTATTTGTTGTATGGAGACGAGGTTAGGACTGGTGAAGAATATGTTTTTCTTCCCTTCATTCCTGGCCTGTTCCTTATTTCTCCAATGGCTGAGATTTGTCAACGTGCAATTTCAGATGTGGCCGCAGATGTTCCTCCCTCGACTTCAACCTCAGCCTTTCCACTTTTAGAAGCCACATCTCCTGCAGTTGTTTCGTTGCTGTCAATGAAATCTGCATCCATGAAAATACTAGGCTTTAACGGGTATATTCCTTTCACCCTAAACCCCTTGGTTGCTATCCCCCCTGTCTGGCACTTGAGGAAGACCTTCCCATTCAGTTCGGCGATGTCCATGTTCGTCACCGGACCTGCATTTTCCCTCATACATACGTGTACCAGCTCAGAATAATAGGCTTTCAAAGGATTCATGAAAGTTCTTAAATGGTTCAAATTGCTCTAAGCACTATGGGACTTAACATCTGAGGTCATCAGTCCTCTAGACTTACTACTTAAACCAAACTAACCTAAGGACATCACACACATCCATGCCCGAGGCAGGATTCGTACCTGCGACCGTAGCAGCAGCGCCGTTCCGGACTGAAGCGCCTAGAACCACTCGGGCACAACGGGCGGCATGAAAGTTCTATCCAGCTTTTTGTGGGAGACATGAGGAGGCAAACACAATGTTTTGCAATGGTTTCGTGCGCAGGATTTATAACATACAGATGCCTGGAGTGGCCCATTTTCTTATCTCTAACATTTTTAATTGCCATTTTCATTGCGAACTCATCTCACTGCCTTCGAGCTCGTGAATCCATTTGTGAAGCAATTCCTGTAAATAAAACAGGTTGTGAAATTACTGTACAAGTATGGAATATTAATATTACGTATTAGTAACACAACCTTCTACAAATTCAGAAACGCAAATAAAACCGAAAATTAAATTTAAATAGGCAACTGAAAACCAGAAACCTGCCTCCTAGTGAATTCGTTAAAACGACTACACTCACTCGCAATGACTGCCAATTGTAATATGGATGCATCCCAAAGCAGTCCACAGTTGCTGAACGTAATTTTTAAGCAGGCTATGCAAAGTACAGCACCTACAGGGCGAGAAATCATAGTATTCAATATTTCTACCCCTATTCCACATTACCGAGCGAGGTGGCGGAGTGGTTAGCACACTGGACTCGCATTCGTGAGGACGACGGTTCAATCCCACGTGCAGCCATCCTGATTTAGGTTTTCCGTGATTTCCCTAAATCGCTCCAGGCTCCTTTTAAAAGGCACGGACGACTTCCTTCCCCATCCTTCCCTAATCCGATGACACCGATGCCCTCGCTGTCTGGTCTCCTCCCCCAACAACTCAACCCCTATTCCACATTTGTACCTCTCCCTCTAATAACAAAAGATCAATTTTGTAGGCCTCTCCAAAACTGTTAATAATATTTTTATAAAGCTCTCTCTGTGTCTGTTTGTCTGAATACTTCTCACATTTGGTGAGTTTAAAATAAACTTTTGTTGATTATACGTTAATTATACTGTTTAATACAGTTACAAACAAAACATGGTTTTATTAAATTGTTTCAATGAATGTTTACAACAAATATAGAAGAGTGGGATGGGGATGGGCGGGGTGGAGAGGTCCCACCAAATCTCACCAACGGGCGAGTGGGCAGTCCATATTTTAAAGACAACCCCTCATGTAATTAATGGACATCCCTTATCTCTGCGGTCTAAATCTGAAATCTGGTTTCGCAGGATGCAGCGGATCAGGTTATGGTTGTGGAGGGGGCCATAATCAGTTACTGTTAGTTGCACAAAACACACAAACTTTTATTTTCCTAAGAACCACTTAATTACATAATGCCTTAAAAGGATCAAATTAAAACAATACGGCTGAAGGCCTAGTATTGAAGACTTGCAATACCTCCTGGACTGAGGGCCCAAAACCACACGCGAAACAAGAACGGCTGAAGGTCTGAACACAAATTATAAAAATTACTTTAAAGAATACTCACGGCTGAAGGCCTTACTGAAAAAAAAACAAAAAAAAGAACGTAAATACTTGGCTGAATGCCACACACCTGGATATTGAACCACTCAGGGCTTAAAGCCTGGATAGCAAGAATTTTAGATAGAGCAAACTTTCAAAATTTAATTTTTAAACAAATCAATCTGACGGCCTTGTTTTAAAATTAAAACAAACTAAATTAAGAGACGGCTGAAGGCTTCACGCAGTACATCAGACTAAAATGAAAACCACAACCTAAAACCAACAGAACAGTGGTGCTCAGAAGTGTTCCAAGGTTTAGTCTGAGGAGGCAGCTCTAACGTAAGGTGAGGTGAGACAGGCAGCCAAGAGTAAGGTTAAATAATCGGACGGCAACCCGACCCAGGGCCCAGGGACGGCTGAAGGAGCGACCAACAACCTAATCAATTCCCTTCCTCCCTACCAACGGTACGACAAAGGAAAATATCAGCCGAGGACGAAGATACAAGCTGCAGTACGTCTTCAAAATAGGCATCTCAAAACAGCCAAGGCACAATAACCACTCTTAAGAAAAAATATGAACAAACAACTAAAAGGCTGTCGAACTACACGCCATGCTGGAAAATAACAACACGGCGAGGAAAACACACTGCCAGATAACTACGCTAACGACCAGGACAGATAACTGGGGCGTTAATGGCCACAAGGCAGAAAATACCGCAGGTGCATTTCACTGATAAGTAGCAACCAGTTTAATAGTTAAAGACCATACAGGAAGACGGCTGCAGAATTTCGCCGACTCAAACACACCATACATTGCTGCTAGCCGGAACGGCCCTGGATGCAACAACCAGCAATGAACTAAGAGATGTCACAGCAGTCGAGGTTTCATAACAGGTTAACTGATCACTCAGATTCAGTGTACAGGTTCGGTGAGCAACGACTTTGTAGCTCTCGCAGCTACCGCCTCACAATCCGACCGCGTGTGCACGCCGCCAGAGGTCCCGGCCTGACATCGCGCCATGGAGACTTCTTCCCTGCTCTGTCCCAGCTGAGCGACTGCCACACACACAACCACATGGAAATATAGCGTTCACACCAAACATGGTACAGCAGTACTAGTATTGATAAGCGCTGCTGCAGCCACTGACGGACGCAAGTCAGCAACTCGTTATGGTAGTAACTCGGGGAGAAATAAGACGCCACTCAATTGCGACAAAATGCCAAAGAACAAACGGCATGAACGTGAGCCGGCCATCATCTGCTCCTGTTACACTGGATGACCCACTCTTCGAGTTTTGACTTACTGGCTCAGATTTTCTCCGCCTAACCGTCTCCGTTAGCGCAGGATGTGATGTATTACGTGCAAGAAACTTCCCGATGCGGTACCATTAAAAGAACTATCTGACCGGGCTTGGACGCTAAGCAGTGTGATCTAGGGTGCCTAAGCGACCGCTAGATTGGCAGACAGCTCGCTAGCCGTGTCGTAAATGAACGCCAGGCAAATATCGGTAGAATCAGGGGCAGTGCGGCTTCCCTGCGGCGCAGACGACAGCCGAGCCGCCGTCGACGTGAATGATCGCTTCTTCTCCTGCTTTGGCGTTTTATTTCGGCCGCTCACATCCTTTATACCGAAAAAGAAGAAGTGCGGCGCGGTAAAATATGGACCATTAACACGGCCTTATAAATTTTATGAGGGGACCGCGGTAGTAAATATCTTCTCCTGTGACGCACTACCTTGCCGTAGAGATAAAGTTCTGAATAAAATCGATATCAGACAATACGAAACTGTATTCACTGTACGCGAAAACTGAGTCTCTTCGTTAATGAAGCCAGTAAAAGAGGTACTCACTACGTATACTGGGTAAGACCATTTTAAGGTGGCTACCGACGTATCACATCTGGACGTGCATCGAAAGAAGCGCTCCCGGACAGGATGAGTGGATGTTACTCAAAAACAGATTCAGATCGTGCTTGTATTTTTCCCTGTACCGCTTTTTATGGAGACTACGCAAGCAACTTTTTCGCCTAATCTAAATTTTGTCGAATTCCAGGTTTATCCACTTTATGACACTAGATCTCGATAACATTTCTGTATTCGATTGGTACAACAGTACCCAGCCGACGATCCAGTATCACAGAACTGTTGCACAGAATATAATATCTCTTTTCATTTACCTACATTCGTTTTGCTTCGAAATGGCGTCACCAGATAACGTTTGCTTCGCTCCAAGAATACGGCAATGTCGTCAGGCAAATGCTAGAGATTCATCTGTAAGTTTTTCTACGACGATAAAATTTGCGGTATTTCATCAACACAAATTAAAAATGCTGTGGTTGGTATTTATACTAAGAAATCATCCATTTACTCAGAGATATAGTCACAGTTCAAAAACTATCGTAGTAGCCCCTCGAAATATTTATAATTTATCCTTATCGTATGGCGTCCAGAAAACTAAAGACGATTTTCATCTCATATGCATCAGCTACAAGAAGAAAGAGGCAGCTGAGATAAAACTGTTCGTAGATCGCTGAAAGCGGTAGGGAGGTGGTGTTGAATGGTAAGATGGCGAAGCCAGACAACTTTACTTCAGTTTAAACAAACTACTTTACCGAAATAAAATTTTTCACAAGTCTAGGCAGTGCAAATATCGAAGCCGCAACTGCTCGCCCAATTTACGGTTACGCTTATTGTGGGCAAGAGGCAACAGATTTTAAAGGTATAATAAGCCACCTGTGGAAGAAATTACAGACTAATTAAAGCTGTAAACAAAGCAGCAACCGCCCAGCACGTTACTATCACGAGTTACAGAAAGTAACAGGTGGCAGAATCTAGAAGGCTAACTCTTGCAATAAACAGAACAGCAACTGAAGGCCAGAGCAGCAGTTGCACTGACAGAAAGCCGCTGGAGCATAATTTATGCGAGGGATAGCCAACAGGTGGCAGAATTTAAATAACTGATTAATAGAAAAGGACCGACAGCTCGCTAGGATTACAGTTACACTTACAGAAAGTCTCTGGTGGCGGAATTTAAATAACTAGTTAATGCAGTAGAATAGCAGCAACTGGCCGCCAGGGCATACAGAAAACCACTGGCGGCAAAGTTTAAAAGAGTAATAAGCAACTGGTCGCAGAATTTAATAAAACTATCCAGTGAGTTAATACAACACAACTGCCAACAAGAGAACCATTTAATACCAACACGGTAGAAAAATAAATTAGCACAGCACAGACCATTAAATTCAAGTTTAAATCTCATTCAGAGCGGAAAGTCGACAAAACTAACATATCACATACATTTGCAAGTGCCGGACCAACAAGGCAACCTTTCTTTTATGTTATAATGGAAAACAAACAAGAATTACAATGAAATGAATACCCCTAGCTGCATACAGGCGTTGATATAAGTCAACGGGGACAGTTGAAAATATGTGCCCCTTCTGGGACTCGAACCCGGGATCTCCCGCTTACACGGCAGACGCTCTATCCATCCTTTTTTTAATTTTTTTTTATTTTTGTTCGAGGATCGAAGGATCAGGAAGAGGATGTAGTGGGTTTGTCGATGTTGTTTTATTTATTTATTTCTTTAACTTTTATAACATTTTTAATTTTTTTTTCATTTTGTATTGTATTTATAGATTTATTTTTGTTTCATTACAAAGAAAGATCCTACAACTGCCGTAGCCGAGCGTCCGAGTCGTCTTCTCGTCTGTCCGTCTGTCTGTCCGTAGAGGATCAATATGCTCCAGGATTCTTCTTCATTTTCAGCGTCTCATATCCGGAACGCCCCAGTGAGCAGGAGGATCCGCGAATAATGAACCTGAATAATTTGCGGAACGAGTTCTGTACTTCGGGTGGCGGCTGAAAGCTGCATGTGTCGTCATCAGTAGGGACCAAAAGTCGAGTGTGCCTTTGGGAGCATCGCAAAATTTGTAGTGAAGGGCCATGCCTTTTAGCCAGTTAACGGCGTTAGTTCTGGTTGCTGGAAAGTATACTCCGTCGCGGCGCAATACATCATCAGGGGAGATAGACTCCAGCAATCGCCCCAAGAGTAACGCCAGCATGCGCTGCGTCAGTAGCCAGCACTCGCTGGTCGCGGCACAATTCAGACGGTGTACATCCGAGTCAACGACTGAGCATGTCGGACACAAGGGGTCGTCCGTCAGATGTATGGAATGTAGCCTCTGACGAGTAGCGAACTTCCCATTCACAACCACGTACCACAATGAACCCACCGTCGTAGGTAGAAAAGGCGTGTGTACCGCTCGCCACACCGTGTTCCAGGCAACTTCAGGATGTCTGTGGGTGACCGTAGTTACAGGTTGCTGCTGTTGATAGAGGCGGTAATAGTCTTTTGTGCTGGGCTTTCGTGTCGTCGGAAGTTCTGACCGTAAGTAGCTGAAGTCAATCAAGAACTCTCTGATGTCGGTGAGTGCCGGTGAAATGTGTCCTACAGAAACCGGGGGAAGCAGAGAGTGTGGTGCCACTTCCGCTATCAGGGTGCCCGTCAGAGTGGCGTGGGCAGAGGTCCATGTGCGACGCATGGTGTTGTGATAAAGCGATCGCGCACGGTTATATACATGAATTAAACCGATACCGCCCGCCCGCTGCGGCATTGTCAGGGTGGCGTATCGGACTTTAAAAACCAGACCGGTGCTGCTTGAAATCTGTCGGCCATCGTAGCCGTCAAGGGAAGGATACGCGCAAAATAGTTCAGTTTTGAGACAAGATCGGTGTTGACATAACGTGTTCTGAGGAGCATATCCAAGCGACGCAGTTTGTTGTCCTGCAGCAGAGCACGTGTCTGGTGTAGGAGCCGGCGGTACGTAGCCGCCGCCGTGCGGCGGACATTGCTATAGAATTGCACTCCTAAACACTTGAGTACGGGCACTTTGTCAAACAGCACCGCCGTTGTGTGGGAAAGCCCCCCTCCGACATCCATGTATTTTGTCTTCTTCACGTTGATGACGCCACCAGCGACCGCCCCGTACTGGCGAAGCCACTGTAGCTCCATATGCATTTCATCCTCTGATCTGACCAGGAACACCACGTCATCGGCGAATGCACCACAACGAAAGGTCACGTCCCGCGAGGAGATAACAGTTAATCGCTGCCGTAGACCATGTAAACCTGGTTCAAACGCTGCAGCAAATAATATACCCGACAGGGGGCACCCTTGTCGCACTGACCGTCCAACAACAATGTGACCAGACTGATAACCGTTGACCATCATGCGGGAGCGCGCTCCGTGGACCAGTCGAAGGACCACCTGTGTAGACTCCGGAGAGAGGCCCATGTGTTTCAAAACCGCGCGTAAAAAACCGTAGTCGACACGGTCGAATGCGTGGTCAAAATCTACGGCGACAAGGGCGCCTCGTATTTTTCAGGCCGCCGTCAAAGCAATTACGTCGAGGTATGCTCCTAACGCCGTATGAATGTTGCTGACACCACCTAAACATGTCTGATCGGTGTGGATGGCTTTCCCGATAGCGGTGTGGAGACGCGCGCGGAGGATGCGGGCGAAGATCTTGTAGTCGTTGCTGAGGAGTGTGAGTGGGCGAAAGTCCTGCCACCTACAACCACCATTCGGTTTCGGTACTGGGATCAAGATGCCTTCTGTGAATTCTGTGGGGCAGTGAAATCAGGGCGGATCAGGTCTTGAAACATTTGGAGCCACTTGTCGCCCATAAGGTCGTAAAAAGTGCGGTAGAATTCCAGTGGTAAACCGTCCGGGCCGGGCGACTTGTTTGGTGCTCCACGTGCCAAGGCCGATGTCAGCTCGTCGGGTGTAATGGGCAACAGCAGACTATCATCGGGTGCCACGTCCCGAGGGGGCGGGAAAATCGTGCAACAGCTCGTCAAAATCACGTACATTTCGCGGATCTTCAATGTACAAGGTCCCATAGTGTCTGGCGAACGTGTGCGCGGTGTCCGTTTGTGTCACTGCGCGGCCACCCTCCGTGTTTACCGCCGTAATGAGCTGACGTTTGCTGTGGCGCCTCTCGCGCACAGTGTGATGCACTGACGCCGTTTCGTTGGGGATACAGTCTTGCAGTCGGGCACGGATGCGGACACCTTCTAACTGCTCTGTCCTGATGCGAAGTAGACGAGCTTTGATGCGTTGTACGGACATCTGACGTTCGGGAGACGGCGGTTGCGTCGCCAGCTCACGTAACGCTGTATAGTAAAATTCCGATGTTGCCCTTTGCCAGTTCGATCTGTCACGCCCGTAGGCCATCAAGGTCTTTCGGGGTGCAGGTTCGACACATCCCAGCCACCACAGCAACGTGGAAGCATACATGGGCAGGCGCCTGATATATCGACGCCACGTGTCAGTGACGGCTCGCCGACACGCTTCCTCGCGAAGGAGGGAGACGTTCAGCGTCCACGTGCCCCTGCTGCGTCTTGTAAGTTGTCCGGGTAAGGTGACAGTGCAGATGTACGCGAGATGGTCCGTGAAGGCCGTCGGCCACAGTTTTGCATCACGGGTTGCTGTGCGGAGGGCACGCGAGACGTATATCCGGTCCAGAAGACTGGCAGAATGGCTGGTAAAGTGCGTATATCCACTCTGGGTCCCATGATGTAAGAGCCATGTGTCGTGGAGCGCGAGGTCACGTATCAATGCTTGTAGAGCCGGGCATGGGACGTAATGCGGTATCTGGTCCTCGGGCCGCAGAACACTGTTAAAATCGCCGCCCACTATGTAATGGTCCATATTTCCTTGCAAAAGTGGGGCTACCTCCTCCGAATACAAGACATGCCTGTCACCACGGTGCGAATTACCGGAGGGATCGTAGACGTTAATGAGGCGGACTGCGCCAACTGGGAGTGCGATGCCTCGCCCGTTCGGCAAGTACGTCACGTCCGTCGCCATCTCGGAGAAGGATGGCCGTTCCTCCTGCGCCATCACCTAAGGGTAGGCTGTAGGTGGTGTAGCCATATAGGTCTAAACGCAGCTCGGGACGGACCTCCTGGAGAGGGGCAATGTCCAAGTCTGCCGCTCTGATCATGTCGGGTAACATGCGGGTCTTGACAGTGGAGTGGACACCATTTCATTGACTGTTCCCACACGGTATGAATGAGACATATCAAGTGGCGAAGGCACTGTGCCGGTGCAAGCCCACGGTGACCTCACACACCACACAGCCATCCATCTGCATGCTGTACATTACTGTGCCGTATGAGTCCCTGACTGGCAGAGCCCTCCGGGCTCAATGTCAGCCATGGGCTCTGGTGGAGATATCGATGTTTGCTGTGCATCATCTGCCTCTATATCGTCTGCCCAATCACCAAGAGACGATTGTGATGTCATTGGTTGCTGGTCGCTTTCACAGGAGCCCACATTTTGGGAGTCGACGCAATGCGCCTCGTTTTCTGGGACACCAAATTTAGGAGAGGGTTCCTTGTTTTCAGGCACCTTCTGGTGAATGATGCCACTGCAGTCCGTTGCAATTGTGGACGAGTCAACGAAGTCGTTGTCTTCCGACGCCTTCACATCCCTGTCCTGTTCTTCAGATGACAATCGCCTCTTCTTGTGTCGCTTGGGTGATTTTGGCTTTCGGGCCCGAGATTCGACATCCACTGGAGGGCGGGGCTCGACACAGTCTCGGTCGCTAGGAATCCCTGTGTCCGATCCCGACAGTGACGGTGGCTGGGTGCCCACGACGCTGCGGTGGGCAGAGGTTGTAGGAACCTCTGCACCGTTGGGCTGCGGCGTCGTTGACGGCGCTGGCTCTCCAACGGAGCTGGCAGCGGCTTGAGGGCGTAGTAGGTTTTGATTATCCATCACATCATGTCGTGCCGCCTCCACATATGTTAGCGGGAGAGAGGTGATAGTGGATCGTTGGGGAAGTTCATTGCGGGTCACCTGAACGAGGCGGTACTGCAGACACTCAGTTCTAACATGGCCCTCCTGGCAGCAGCCCGAGCAGGTCCTCGGTTGTCCATCATATATAACAATTGCGCGGCAGCCACTAAAGAAAATATATGATGCAACGTGCTTCTCAAGTTCTATGCGCACTTGTCGTACCCCGTTAAGGACAGGGTACGTTTCTAATGTGTTCCATTTCTCCTCTGTGTGGCTCAGAACTGTGCCGTATGGCCGCAGCGCATCAACGACTGGGTTGGCAGGAACTTCGAACGGTAGTTCAAAGATGCGCACGGTACGCACCCCCAGACCAGCATGGGCAACTCCTACCATACCCACATTACCGTCAGCGTGACAGAAGCGAAAGTCGTTTGCAGATCTTTGGAGTAATCTGTCGCAGGCCGCTTCGTCAATAAGTTTGAGGTACACTGTGCTGGTTACAATAGACAGATGAATGCCCATCAGTTCTTGTGGTTCTGTGTGCATGATGTCTCGTAGAAACTGTTCAATTTCATGGGCCTTCGGTCTCGTGTACGATGCGTTGAACGTTAGTTTGATTGTAGCTTTTCGATATGAGAACGCCATGGCGGGTCGGTACAAGTACTATAAGGCAATACAACGACGCGACCGCGCGCTAGCGGGTAAACAACAACACCTGCGGAGCACTGCCCGGCGCGCCGAGCCCGTCCGCACGGTATCACGGCTGAAAGCCGACTGATCCATCCATGTGAGCCACCGAGGGCACAGAGGATAGTGCAAACGCAGGGAAGTACCTCTGGCACGCCTCCCGTGAGATCCACATTCGCAGCTTATTGTCCCGCACTATATTCATAGTGCCCCTGCCCATTATACTCATTACTTGCGGCGCGTTGCCGATTCCCGTAAGAGTTCGGGCACTGTGTGCATCTGCACAGACGAAGATGGTCAAATAGCCGGTGAGCCTTAACTTTATTTATATGAGGATGGTATCTGTTCCTGCGGACATGTCCGAAAGAACAGATACCATCTTCATATATAAACAAACAGGACACACCTTCAATCAGACAATAACAAAATCTGTTTTTGGGATGGAAATGTCAGATGGTAACGGAACCAAATCCAAAGCTGTAATTTTTCCTGAGTGGGAATCTGGCCACGCTAACTAGCACTGCTTGTAAATGATAAAGTTTTTAGCACCACGTGATCCATCTGCTTCAGTAGATACATTCCTAATTATATGTTGTCCCCCGTTCCACGATGCATGAGTACACGAAATGGACAGAATCTGAAGGTTCCCTTGCTGTAAAACATGAGACACAGATGAACAATCAAAATAAGTTTATAAATCAAACACGCTCACAACTGACCGCGTTGAGATTGAGGGAGCACTCGTCCACACCTTTTAGAATAAATAAGAATAAATAAATCTTTAACTACCACGTTACAGGGCGACTTAAATTACAAACGGCTTTGTCGTAGTAAACAAGGCACACATTTCACACAAACGAACTCGCCCTAGCGCCTAAACTAACACCATTAATGTTAATAACAGCTTTTTGATAGAAAATTACTTAATAGTCAACCCAACGTTCTGACGTAACTAGTTCCCTGATACTACTGCGCTTCTGACCAGTTTTTGAGTAACCAGGATTTGGCACACGCAGACGGTCAGGACATAGAACAACATAACAGTCATAAAACCTAATGCTTACCGTAATTTATGAGGATTGCTGTGGGATCTACAGCAGCCCCAGATTCTTAGCGGGTATTTTCGCCGTCCACCTGTCGTTCAGGTGACAACAGGCCGTCATCCACAGGTAGCCTTTACGACCAATGATCAGAACTTGATTGTCAAGTACCACAACCTGTAACCACAGCTGACACAGGGTTCCTTCCGAGATCCAAACTGGAAGCACAAGTAACGATTCAACCGCCACGACAGAGCAAGTATTCCAACGGGCGATATTCAGCGCTCAAACAGCAACAACTGGCAAATCAGAGGACGACAGACTCGTGTTTTGACGCGTAACTGCTCAACAAGCCACGTTCCGCACCGGTCCCACAAATACTGCTCTTACTCGCAGTTCGCTATCTGTCCGGGTTCCCGGGTTCGATTCCCGGCGGGGTCAGAGATTTTCTCTGCCTCGTGATGACTGGGTGTTGTGTGCTGTCCTTAGGTTAGTTAGGTTTAAGTAGTTCTAAGTTCTAGGGGACTGATGACCATAGAAGTTAAGTCCCATAGTGCTCAGAGCCATTAGCTATCTGTCCGGAACTTACTGAGACCACTGACCACCGTAGCCGCTCTTCAATCCCGCGTCACAGCATGCGACCTTCTCTCTGGTGATGGATCAATCACACGTTTCACTATCACAACCACTGAAGATGCCAATCTGAGGAACCAATCTATGTAGTGCGAAAAGGAAGGATGTCTCTCAAGGTATCCTGGCCAAAAAATATCCTCATGCTGGAGACCGCAGAAGGCCCGTTTCATAGAGAGCGCGGGCGGAAGGTTTCACTCAGGTGGAACGGAAAATCAGTCAGAATATCGTACCTGGAGAAAGAGAATTGAAGGCTATCAAGGCAAAGGAATGCATGGGGCCACAAGCGATGGTTGTGAGCTGGCCCTCCAACGAGTCTTCTCATACTAAACTCAGGGGCACATTTCCCGCCAAAAAGCAGACACATGTATTTGACTGGCGGAGTGATAAGGCTGTAGGAGGGGAAATGGAAACATCCGGAACACCTAATGAACGGAGTATGAACCTTGGGTGATTGTCACTGAGGTTCATGAGCCATATAGTGTGAGGTAATGTTTCTGTACGACTTCTGGGATTCGTCACCCGAGCACAAACGTTTATGCTGCGTATCCAGGACTAAGTGGGCGTATGTCGGTATAGTTTTCCGTGCAGGGATCAATCGAGGACACTTCTTGCTGGGGATAGACCTAGAGGCTTCGCTGATGAGAGCCACAGCAGAGAATGTGACGCTTAGATTTTGAGAAGTATTGCTTGCAACACAGGGAGCATGGTGAACAGAGCTGTTTTTCTGTTTACTCGAGTGACGATTCTTTAGCTCTCTGTGAATGTGACACATTTAACCACTTCCTTTTTGGAGACTACTTGAGTCGAACTCCTGTTCCTGGTTAGTGAGAGGAAAGAAATCTTGACTCGCACTGAGGTAATTTCAGCCCCAGGAGTTTGTGGACGACATATACATCCACTGCCTAGGCAGAATACTGGGATCAAGATGTCTTCTGTGAATTCTGTGGGGATAGTGAAATCAGGGCGGATCAGATCTGGAAACATTTGGTGCCACTTGTCGCCCATAAGGTCGTAAAAAGTAGGGTAGAATTCCAGGGGTAAACCGTCCGGTCCAGGCGACTTGTTCGGTGCTCCACGTGCCAAGGCCGATGTCAGCTCGTCGGGTGTAATGGGCAACAGCAGACTATCATCGGGTGCCACGTTCCGAGGGGGCGGGAAAATCGTGCAACAGCTCGTCATAGTCACGTACATTTCGCGGATCTTCCATGTACAAGGTCCCATAGTGTCTGGCGAACGTGTGCGCGATGTCCGCTTGTGTCACTGCGCGCCCGCCCTCCTCCGTGTTTACCGCCGTAATGAGCTGGCGTTTGCGGTAGCGCCTCTCGCACACAGTGTGATACACTGGCGCCGTTTCGTTGGGGATACAGTCTTGCACTCGGGCACGGATGCGGGCACCTTCTAGCTGCTCTGTCCTGATGCGAAGTAGACGAGCTTTGATGCGTTGTACGGACATCTGACGTTCGGGAGACGGCGGTTGCGTCGCCAGCTCACGTAACGCTGTATAGTAAAATTCCGATGTTGCCCTTTACCAGCTCGATCTGTCACGCCCGTAGGCCATCAAGGTCTTTCGGAGTGCAGGTTTGACACATCCCAGCTACAACAGCAACGTGGAAGCATACATGGGCAGGCGCCTGATACATCGACGCCACGTGTCAGTGACGGCTCGCCGACACGCTTCCTCGCGAAGGAGGGAGACGTTCAGCGTGCATTATCTGCACAAGGGCAAACGCCCCAACGAGCAGATCGTCTGTGCAGTACTACTGCTGCCCGTACTAACAGGTGACACGCACACTCGGTTTTGGGGGACAGGGCTACACTAACATTAAATATGTAGAGTTCCACCTGCATTTCCACTGAGTTTTCTCTGAAGCTGCCAGTCAGGGTGTAGGTTTACTGTTTTTTACCGCTAATGTGTATCACTAAACCCTGTGTCTGTCTAATAAAGGGTGAGGGAGTGGGGAGGGGGAAGGGTGTAGTCTAAAGAAAGTCAAACATATGCTCTACCGATCACGAAATTTAGTGGCATGTTTATACTTTCTTTTTGCACTCTACATGTGTTTTGGGAATAAATGATTTATGGTATTAAGTTGTGATTCATTTAGTAGCACCCTGACAGGAATGTGCTATACTGCAGTGAGGTGAAACAACACAATTATTAGATTTATGCAGATCCCAAATCCCTAGGTGTTGGTCGGCAATGGCAGGGTCATTTTAATTTTTTTAAGGTGTGAGAATTCCAGTGCAGTGACGCCATCAGTCAACCACACATGCACATGCTTAATGTTACATGCACTTTGGGGGGTTATCTCAAGTCTCCGGGTCTTTTCCTCTTCCTCTTGTGATCCATGAAGTGGAAACTCGCTATTACCAACTCAGTTAGCACTTCTCCTCTCTCATTTCCACTACAATGCTAACATTCCCCCATAACCCTTCCCTCTGTTTCTTCCCCAATAACACCGTTCCAATTCCCCACCAGTATTAAATTTTCATCTCCCTTTACATATTGTATTACCTGTTCAGTATCCTCACATCCTTTTTTCTACCTCTTCGTCTTCTGCTTGCATCGTTGGCATGTATACCTGAAGTATCATTATCGGTGTTGATTTTCTGTCGAATCTGATGAGAGCAACCCTACCACTGAAGTATTCCAATAGCTCACACGCTGTCCTACTTAGCTATTCATAGCGACTCCTATTCACTTTACACCATTTCCTGCTGAACTTGATATTACACGTTTTTCAGCGTTTATAGCTTTCCTACTACGTCCAAGCGTCTGACAGCCCAGGCTCAGACTAGTACACTCATGCTCATAAAGCAAGGAAAATGCTGATACATGGTGGAACAACGCTCTGGTGAGTGGTTTGCGGGTTTAAATCGCCTCGGGGTTCGACCATGCGCTGCAATTGACCTGCGGTCGTCGCACGGTGGCTCTGGCAGCAGTCCACATACGCAGAGGTGTGTTGGTGCATGTCAGAGTACGGTGCAGCGTGTAAGTGTGCAGACGTTTTCAGATGTGATAATGGTGACTGTGTGTTGAAAATGGCTCAAAGAACACATATTGATGACGGTATGAGGGGTAGAATACTAGCGCGAATGAAGGTAGGTCAAACACAGGAGGGTGTAGGACGGGCCCTCTGTCTGCCACAATCTCAAGATTATGGCAACGATTCCAGTAGACAGGAAACGTGTCCAGGCGCTGCAGTACGGGACGTCCACAGTGTACAACACCACAAGATGACCGATATCTCACCATCAGTGCCCGCAGACGGCCACAGAGCACTGCAGGTAGCCTTGCTCGGGACCTTACCGCAGCCACTGGAACCGTTGTCTCCAGACACACAGTCTACAGACGACTGAACAGAAATTGTGTATTCGCTCGGAGACCTGCAAGGTGCATTCCACTGACCCGTGGTCACATGAGAGCCCTTAAAGCCTGGTGTCAAGAACACAGTACATGGTCACTGGAACAGCGGTCCCAGGTTATGTTCACGGACGGGTCGACATATAGTCTGAACACTGATTCTCGCCGTGTTTTCATCTGGCGTGAACCAGGAACCAGATACCAACCCCTTAATGTCCTTGAAATGGACGTATGGAGGTCGTGGTTTGATGGTGTGGGGTGGGATTATGATTGGGGCACCTACACCCCTGCATGTCTTTGACAGAGGAAGTGTAACAGGTCAGACGTATCGGAACGTCATTTTGCACCAGTAGTCCGCCTTTTCAGGGGTGCAGAGGGTCCCACCTTCCTCCTGATGGATGATAACGAAAGATATCAGGCGAGTGGAGTGTCCTGCCTGTTCTCCAGATCTAAACCCCATCGAGCACGGCTGGGATGTTCTCGGTCGACGTATCGCTGCACATCTTCAAACCCCTAGGACATTTCAGGAGCTCCGACAGGCACTGGAGCAAGAATGGGAGGCTATACCGCAGCAGCTGCTCGAGCACCTGATCCAGAGTATACCAACCCGTTGTGCGGCCTGTGTACCTGTGCATGGTGATCATATCCCATATTGATGTCGGGGTACGTGCGCAGGAAACAGTGGCCTTTTGTAGCACATGTGTTTCTGGAGGGTTTTCTCAACTTATCACCAATACCGTTGACTTACAGATCTGTGTCGTGTGTTTTCCCTATGTGCCTATGCTCTTAGGGCCTGTTTTGAGTAGTAGACCCTACAACGTTATGTGGCACCACATTCTGCAATTATCCTTAATTTATGAGCATGAGTGTAGAATATAATCACGTCGTTGATTATTCCATCTCTTATTCATGGTTCCTACCCATTGGCAGTACCGTCGTGGAGATCCGAACTAAGGCCTAATTCGGAATCTCTTGTGAATGGAGAGATCATCATGACTCTTCTTCAGTTACAGGCCACATGTACTTTGATACACATTATGTGTTTTTAACGCAGTGGTTTCCATTGGCTCTGCATCCTCATGTCGTTGATTATTGTTGATTCTTCTGCCCTATTGCAGCAGTATCCCACCTTTAGGGCAAGAGAGTGCCATGAATCTCATTCTCCCCCTCCGCCCTCTTTGACAAGGCTGTTGGCAGAACGAGGGCGATTTCTTACGCTGGAAGTAGTCGGCCGTCGTTTCCGATGGTTTACAACCCATAAGAATAGATGATCTTAAATTAAATGCTTTCTTGCAGGATCAAATCAAACCGTATTTTCCACATGAGCGAGTGACTTGGCTTCCGTGAGAGGGACTATAGCATTCGTGCAGTTGTGAACTCCAGGCAAAAGTCTCATGACTGGAGATCAGCTCACGCGTATGGCCTCTGCTCCTTCCTACTTTGTTTACTATTTGCGCTCTGCGATTAGCACGTATCTGACGTTACGACGTAATCTTGTTGCTGGTTACTGGTGTCGAGCAGTAACGTGTACTGATGAACCAAATCATTAGGACCATCTTCTTAATAGCCTGTTGTATCATCTTTAAACTGCAAAACATAAGCGATTTCGCTTGGCACGACTTCAGTAAGCTTCAGGAGGTACGTGACACCAGATGTCCACGTAAAGGTTACACTAGCTGTCTAATCCCGTAAATTACCAGTCAGTGGTTTTTGGCGTCGAACTGGCGCACTATATCGTTCTAGATGTTAGCAGACAGGTTCAGATCAGGAAAATTTTGTTGCCAAAACATCAATTGAGTCTACTGTCATGATACTCAAGCTACTGTAGCACGATTCCGGACTTGTGAGGGGAGCGTCATCTCGGTGGAATGTCCCCCATAGTATAATACTGCCTCGATCGGCATGCGGCCGTGGCGCACTGCATATTTCGAGCATCCGTTCCCCTGGATGACGGCTTGTGCAGACAAGACCATTGACCTGATGCAAGAAACGAACTTCACCCGACCAGCTGACACATCCCCACCGATGGACGGTCCAGTATCCCTGGTCCCGTACCCACTGCGATCTTGGCGGAACACATGACTAGAAGAAGTGGATTATAACCGAAAGCAAAGATCTAAGAAAAAAGGGAGAAACATTTACACGATATTTTACAAACACATAGTCAAATATTTGCATTCATCGTGGAAATGTAACGCACAGGGAGCTACTGTGCAAGTTTTTCACTTCCTACATTATCATTAAGGGCTACGAAAGGTACAGAGAATACCTACTGGAATTGTCCATTACTTCCACTCTTTTCTTATGAGTGAAACACTAGATCCGTTGAAAGGAATTTGATGCTAAATGTGGGTAAAGATTTGTTAAGAGATCAAAAATAAATAAAATGAAGTGTCTGTATTTAAAACTACTTAAATAATTATGAAATTCAAGAAAAAACACTGAGGATCAAGGCCAAGACTTTACTATTATACATTTCCTAAAAGTATTAATAAATAATGGGAGATTATTCTCGAAAATTTCTAATTTAATTAGCTTTTGAATTTTAAAGATACTAATGAATCTGAATGCTGATACCAACTAAAATGACACTAAACTGAGTACAAAAGGAGCCTAAATCTGCCGTATGTCAAAACATCATGGAACTATTAAAACTTTATCGCATGATGCATCACTGTGAGATCCTATACCCTCAACTGCAGATTTGATGTCTGTATGCCACTGCTTACGTATGGGAGAGATATACCTTCCCTCAAGTTGAGTTAAATCTGCATATTCTTGCTACTGAGATGCAGTATAGTTAGGTAGGTAGGATGTGCTTGTAGCTTTCTTACTTGGTTCCACTTAAAAAGCAGAATTTGACTCCAAGAACAGTGCTTGGGTAAAAGGGACCAACACTTCCCTCCGTTCATAGGTGAATTAGTAGTATTCGCCTATCGCCAAGCACTCGGTGCCATCCTTTATCACTTCCTTGAAAAGCACCCACCAAAAAAAGTTTTACATCACCCCGGTTCCCAGAACTCCTGAAGATAGACGTTGACTGTGTATATTGTATCACAGACACAGTCCCATTGACTGTTCAGAGATGTTACTACACCCGCCCAAAGACGTAAACAACCATGCTTGAACAACGTCTATTAGATGGATGGGGTCCGACAGCCGATCAGTTCCAGTCATTCTACCAAGAATGAGGTACACGGCTCGTGTTGTCTCTAGTTCAACCATGCCTAGACGGTCAATACCGCGGTTCGATCGGGTCTGCATTGTTACTTTGTGCCAGGAAGGGATCTCAACAAGAGAAATGTCCGGCACCCGAGTGAACCAAAGTGGTGTTGTTCGGACATGGAGTAGATACAGAGAGACAAGAACTCTCGATAACGTGCCTCTCTCGGGCCGCACAAGGGCTACTACTGCAGTGGATGACCGCTACCTACGGATTATGGCTCGGAGGAACCCTGACAGCAACGCAACCGTATTGAATAATGCTTTTTGTGCAGCCACATGGCGTCGTGTTTCGACTCAAACTGTGCGCAATAGGCTGTATCATGCGCAAATTCACTCACGACGTCCATGGAGAGGTACCAACTTTGCAACCATGACACCATGCAGCGCGGCACAGATGGGCTCAACAACATGCCGAATGGACTACTCAGGATTGGCATCACGTTCTCTTCACCTACCAGTGTCGCATATGCGTTCAACTAGACAATCGTCGGAGACGTGTTTGGAGGCAACCCGGTCAGGTTGAACGACTTAGAAACACTGTCCAGCGAGTGCAGCAAGGTGGAGGTCATGGAAAGCGCCGTAACGGCAGTACGATCCGTGAATACCATACTCCGACCGATAGTGTAACCATATCGGCAGCATATTGGCGAGGCATTCGTCTTCATGGACGACAATTCGCGCCCCCATCGTGAACACCCTGTGAATTACTTCCATCAGGATAACGTCATCGCTCGACTAGAGTGGCCAGCATGTTCTCCAGACATGAACCCTGTCGATCATGCCTGAGATAGATTTAAAAGTGCTTTTTATGGACGACGTGACCTACCAACCACTGCCGTTAAGGAATGGGACAATCTGGACCAACAGTGCTTTGATGAAGTTGTGGATTGTATGCCACGACGAATAAAGGCATCAATCAGTGCAAGAGGATGTGTTACTGGGTACTAGAGGTACCGGTGTGCACAGCAATCTGGGCCACCACCTCTGAATGTCTCGCTGTTTGGTGGTACAACATTCAGTGTGTGGTTTTCATGAGCAATAAAAAGGGCGGAAATGATGTTTATGTTCATCCCTACTCCAATTTTTTGTACAGGTTCCGGAACTCTTGGAACCGAGGTTACGCAGAACTTTTTTGATGTGTGTATAATGTAAAGGATAGTTGCTACTCACCAAAATGCGGAGATGCTGAGTCACAGAAAGGGACAAAAAAAATACTGTCGGAAAGTTAGCTTTCGGCCTACAAGGCCTTTGTCAAAAATAGATAACATGCGCACACACAAACACTTGCGCAAACGCAACTCATACAGACATCACCACAGCGTCTGGCGGCTGGAGCCAGACTGGTTCCAGAGTCTCTGGCAACGGAGATAGACTAGCTCCAGCTGCCAGACGCTGTGGTCATGTCTGTGCGAGTTGCGTTTGCATGAGTGTGTGCCCGTGTGTATGTTGTCCATTTTTGACATAGGCCTTGTTGGCTGAAAGCTGAATTTCCGACAGTCTTTTTGTTGTCCCTTTCTGCGACTCAGCGTCTCCGCATTTTGGTGAGTAGCATCTATCCCTTTGTATTGTTTCATCCCATCCTGGATTTTCCATTGTTCGATATGATTTAAAATGAAACGCAATTTCCTACTGCACTTTCACTACAGTAAATTTGATGGATGCTTTGACAGGTTATCATGCCACTCTTCCGGCACGAAAATACATTCTTTATTATTTTTGATCATCACATTTTGGACTAACGCACGTTCACAGGAAACAAATGTGTGACCACGCCGAGGAAAATGGAGTAAATCTACATAATTTTACCTTGCAGAGTTATACGTAAAGATATGCAGGATTCTGATATCATGTGACACATGGTTTTTTAAATAATCATTTAAGACTGATACGATTTCGTTCGATGCTTTTCTAGCAATGGTAACGGAGGCAGTTTCGACTGAGAGTAAGAAATAGACACTTCCAGCAATTATCTGCTTCTTGCGGTCGAAGGAAATATGACTGAACTTAAATACCACTCAACTACCAAAATATGCATTATTTGTTATAAACTGAACCACTTAAAGATAGAAGGTGCGTTTGTCCACATCTAAGATACTCCATTATTAGGTCCTATAAGACTTTGAGAGGAGGGGGGGGGGGGGGGCATTTAGAATGGCTACACTAGTAGGTGCCTGTATGAATGTCTGCCCAACAGAACCTGTTGGAACGCTATTGTATTCACCAACCCTTTGAAGGTGTGAAGTCACAAAAGTGGTCATTATCTACTTCTTGCACTCGTGTCTTCAAGCGACCAGTTCGATGGGTCTCCATAAGAGCACGTAGGGATCGTATGCCGTGGAGACGAATCTTCATGAATGAGTGCTGAACAGTGTGTTGTGAAACAGTTGTTCCTCCAGCAGCATTGCACTCTATGTCCCCAGACGTGCCACTATACAGAGCGGTCTTGCCATCGACTTCGACGTTATATGACGAGGTGTGGACGTCCAAAACCTTGTCGCCTACTCCGTGGTACCACGGTCTATCAAAATCTTTCCACACATTCTGACGACAGTAGCGCCCGGAAGCCGACATGCTTTGCCGTTTCCTAGATGCGTCTCATATTCGCCTGGCTATTAACAATCTTCTTTTTGCCAAAGTCGCTTGTGGCTGTGGATTTACCCATTTGCAGGCTCCATCGCCGCTAGAATTACTCCACATTTGTCTTTGCTCCGCTTATATATTTTCCTTATGCTGTCACGTGCCAGGCACCAGGTGGTACTGAATCTAGCAATCTAGCGATGGACATTGTCCAAACTGTTTTTGCTCTACAATGTGTGTGTGTGTGTGTGTGTTTGTGCTTGATAGTGTTATGTGACGAACGAATACTGCACCCCAGTCTGGTACAAGAGCACACACACGAAGACAATAGATGCCCAGGTTAATACCACCATGAGGATTGTATCAGGTACTCTGCAATCAACTCCACTTCCCTGCCCTTTGCAATGTAGCTCCTCCCTCCCTCAGAAGGCAACAATCAGCTATCCGAGAATGGAAGAAAATTAATGAACCCCCTGTCTCTGAAGATACAGCTATCCGAAAAATATTGGACAACCTACCAACTACCCGCCTAAAATCCCGGAAACCTATATGGGAAGATGAAGTCCTCAAATTCTCAGATAGGTACGACAAAGCAAGGGAATGGAGGCAATACTGGTCGATGAATAATCACCATCCTCTCATCACCGATTTTGATCCTTCGAGACCGGTGGAAGGAATGCAGATGCCCAGAAGAACTTGGTTCGGACCTAATCGTGTAAGGACTAACCACGGCAGGTGTAAGGCCATTCTCCACTAATGGAATCTCACTGATGACCCACGATGCGACTGTGGTGCAGAAGAACAAACAATCCCTCACCTGATCTTTGAATGTCCTGCGAGGAGGTTTGAAGGAGAGTGGAGGGCTACCATGAGCGCTACTCCACGTGCTGTTCAATGACTAACCTGCTTAGATGTGGACTTGTAACAGCTGCAGTGGCTGTCTCCCTTATTGTTGTTTGTAATCAATCATTTAATAATATATTTGTAATTCGTTTATTATATTAATTAACAGCATGTGTGCAATTTCACTCTGTAGATGCCATGCGCTAAATAAATAAAACAAATAAACGAAGGGAACGAAATCAAAACTGACTGTAATATAAAAACAAATTTAGTTGATTTGCATCTATTTTAAGGCATAAATATGGCAAACATCTTAAAAAGTAAATTCCATTTCATTGCGTACAATATTTTCAATAAAATGCTAACGCTCTCAGAAGCAGAAAACAGAAGAGTGGCTTTGGGAGGTACATAACGACCTCAGGAACCGTTGTGCGCAGCGATCGTAGATTGTGGGGAATGAGAGGCACACAGCTGTCAGTCGAAATGGTATTAGTTTTTATTGTGTTTGCAGTTCTAGATTTCAATTCTAAATAGCCATCTTCAGTGCATTCTCGTTACAATTCAACAGACTCGCGGTTTCTGCCTATACACCTGTAAGAACATATGAAGGGCTTATTTCAATAGTGGTACAAGTCCATTTTTGTTCATTCTGAGATACAGAGTCCTAAACTTAAATTAGCGCTGAAAAATCTGCAGTTGAGATACCTGAAATATTCAAGTACATATACTTGAATATTTCTGGTATCTCAACTGCAGATTTTTCATAATTTTTCATATCTTTAGGACTCTGTATCTCAGAATGAACAAAAATGGACTTGTACCACTATTGAAATAAGCCCTTCGTATGGTGACATTAACTGCCGCGAGTCTGTTGAATAGCAGCGAAAATGCACTGAAGATGGCTATTTTTAGCCGATATCTAGATTTGAAAGCACAATAAAAACTAATAGGACTGCGGCTGACTGTTGTGTGCCTCTCCTTTCTAATCTCAGAACAACTCCACGATACTAAGCAGACAACACTTCTGAGTAACATTTGTTTTCGATTAATTTTACATGTCTCCCCCTTCCCTCATCTTCTCCTACCCACATCCACAGGAGTGATGCAGAGCTGTAATAACCCCACAGTGCATTCGTTTTGCTCCAAATCTTACAGCTTACGTGTACCTGTTAAGATTGAAGCTGCTGCGAGCACTCGAGATTTAGGCCCTACATGCCACCTCTTCTCCCACCGTCATCCCCTCCTCTTATGGTTAAACGGCAGTAAAGGCCAGCTCAGCAATCGCAGAAACAGTGGATTCGACTCGAGCATCTATGTCGATGTGAATTCGTTACACATTCACACAATGGCAGAAAAATTCGTTCGCTGTCTCCATCTGGTTTTTCCAAATTAATATTTCTGTCGTTCCCATAAATTACCTCTCCTTACTTCCTGGTGTTGGGCTTGAGATACGATGGGCTTGAGTTGGGCTTGGTCTTGAGATATTCCACAAGATTTTCTGCCCTATCCAAATGACTACCTAATATAATATACCGATGAGGAAAAAAACGGAAAATCTCACAGAAAACCCAGCTGCAAACTTCTACTTCTAGCCAAGCCACATAGGACATTATAATAACTGCTATCAGAAAATTACATCTGTAACCAAAATTACATGTGTAAAGCTGCTCGAAGCTTGTGACCAGGTGTATAAGACTGCTTACCGCTCCATTATTTTTTTTTATTTTTTTATTTTTTTCCTCCGTAGTCGTACACCGGTTCGACAAGAACTGCAACACAGAGACGTTTCTATAAATTGAAATAGTGCAGTTTCACGCTGGTTTCTTTGCCATTAACTTTGCGTTGGTAATAGATATCTGTGGCGAATAGCTGTTTAATAAATGTGGCACACAGACAGGAAGATCAACCACGTCAGTTCTGAATCTGTATTGGAAAGGGACGCAGTAAGACAAATTCAGGCGTTGCTATTTTATTTCATTTTATATCACTTAAACTAAGAGGCGCCATATTTCAATGACAGAAATAACGTAATCATTTGAGTTTTTATATGACGCATACAGACATAATACGAGTATCTTGGAAGCCGAAACCTGTTTATCCACATAAATAAATATAAATTTCAGTGTTCGTGTTTTCATCAAGAAGGAAAAAAAACTGAATTAGCAAGTTACATGTCAGTGAGAAGGAACATAATGTGACGTACCTCCGAGTGTCATGACACTTTCACAATGCCGATAATCTTACACTGGATGCAATGTTGATTGTCAACTAATACGGCGTTAAATCTCTATAGTTCTGAATCTATGATGTCTGTGCCCGAAATGGCTAGTTATAAAGCCATAACAATAGCATAATTAATGTATAAGTATGTGCTCATTTATATGTCATAGCCGACCGAAGTGGCCGTGCGGTTAAAGGCGCTGCAGTGTAGAACCGCAAGACCGCTACGGTCGCAGGTTCGAATCCTGCCTCGGGCATGGATGTTTGTGATGTCCTTAGGTTAGTTAGGTTTAACTAGTTCTAAGTTCTAGGGGACTAATGACCTCAGCAGTTGAGTCCCATAGTGCTCAGAGCCATTTGAACCATTTTTATAAGTCATAGGTGAGGGAATGAGCAGGTGGCAGCGTAAATACCAGAAAATCCGCTTTGTATAGAAACACAACAGCTAAATCCTCATCTTCACTGAGTGGTTGTCCGGCCCCGGTAGCTGAGTGGTCAGCGTGACGGAATGTCAATCCTAAGGTCCCGGGTTCGATTCCCGGCTGGGTCGGAGATTTTCTCCGCTCAGGGACTGGGTGTTGTGTTGTCCTAATCATCATCATTTCATCCCCATCGACGCGCAGGTCGCCCACGTGGCGTCAAATCGAATGACCTGCACCAGGCGAACGGTCTACCCGACGGGAGGCCTTAGCCACACGACATTTCATTTCATTACTGAGTGGTTCTGTCAATAAAAACCAAAACATCATGTTGCCGGCGATCAGCGTGTTTTCACTTTCCATAATAAAATAGGCTTCAAACATGCGAGAGGTAGCTACGAAACCATCCAAATTCAAATTTTAATGGACCGGCATATGTGTCCGTGAAAGGGGACTAGTGTCATTCAAATATGTCAGACATCCTCCGAATGAAAATACTGTGTCTACTCGACGTCAGACTGTTTTCCGAGAGAGTAACGCTTTGACATTTGGTGGATGTCGTCTGACGCACAAACGCAGACGAGTGGAGAGCTGCTGCAGAGAAAAAAACTGCGTGGAGTGCTCAGCAGGTGGAGTACCATTCATAGAGGCCGCACATCGGCCTGTGTGACACTCTGTTGTGAGTAGATCGACAAAACACGTCGTATGTAGAGGCGCTTCAGGCTCTACGCTAGACATCGCTTTTATCCGCTATTCTGCAGTATCGCAGGCTGCAGCGTTACCGTTTAGTATTTTCGTTAGTTTACATTATCACTGAAGACCTGTTACTTAGTATTTTAAAACAATGCCAACAATTTACAATTCTCACCATGCAATAACTTAAACTGTTCCATATAACTCAGAAATATTGCTTAGGAAAGCTGCAAAGAAAATTAAGAGAAATATAATCTGCACCTTGGTTAAAGGTAACAGAGGGTAATAGGGGCAAATATATTCATTTAGAAGAGAATAAATGTAAGATAGGGAAGGATAGATGTAATTGTTACCCGTCACTCTCAGAGATCGGAGGGGGAAGCCTTGGATTTGTTTCGAACGTTAGCCTTCCGATTTGACATTACAAATTTTCTACGTAATGTGACTACATATTAAGTGTAATTATTTACTATTAAAGGTAGTGAGTTATATTGTTGGATTACATTGAAAGTTTACTAAATTAGTTACACTTGTTAAGTGGCCCTTAAGCAAGAAAAGCCAGTTGCTTTCTACAAGTTGTGGAAATGTATGGCGAATGCTCTTAATAAGTTACAGTTCGAATGTGACCTTTAGGCAACAAATGCCAGTCATTCTTAGACCAGTTATAGCTGTCAGATCTTCATGCAGATTCTCAGAAACATAAATCTCGACGTGAGGTCATCGAGTTATACATTTCTGACCAGCATTTTTTTTAATTTGCAAGTTCCTACGTAGCTATGATCATATGTTTTTCTCTCTCTAATATTATTTTACAGATTTGTGTTGTTTGTAGCTACATTTGTGTTATATTTTACCCTGTTTATCGTGCGTCTGCTCCATCTTCTGTTCCTGTATCACCATATGATTTTTTTTCTTTATAATTATCGCTGTCAGCGTAATAGGGTGTTTAGTATGGTTGCGGATCTACACGGCCTCTTATTGCATATTATTCTTGTAATATTCTTGAAATTACGTACGCTCTTCTGTCTAGATCTTCCTGTTGGTCTGGGTACCTAAGGGAGTTGTGTAATACAAGGGTCACTCCAAAAGTAATGCACACTATTTTTGTAAAAATACAGTTTTCATTCTGCATGTGTGAAAGTTTTACACTGTGTAGATACATCCTTCCCTCTTGTTTTTAAAATTAGTTCAACCCGTTCCCATGAGTGGCGCCGCCACAGCATGTCTTCAAGGTGGCTGCTACACTCAACGTTCGTCGGAAGCAACGTGTTGTCATACAATTCCTGTGCTGTGAAAGCGAGACAATGGGAAACATCCACAGGAGGTTGAAAAAGGTGTATGGAGATGCTGCTGTCGATTGCAGTACCGTTAGTTGGTGGGCAAGCAGGTTACGTGATGAAAGCGGGAAAGGCAATATTGAGGATTGTCCTCACAGCGGCAGGCCTCGTACTGCACACACTCGAGACAACGTGCAGAGAGTTAACGAATTGGTGACTGCCGACAGACGCACCACAGTGAATGAATTGTCACGCTACGTTGGGACAGGGGAAGGAAATGCTTGCAGAATACTGAAAGTGTTGGAGTTAATAAAGGTTTGTGCCAGGTGGGTTCCCAGGATGTTGACAGTGGCTCACAATGAAACAAGAACAACGGTATGCAGAAAATTTTTGGAACAGTACGAGAAAGGTGGAGATGAATTTCTTGGAAGAATTGTAACAGATTATGAAACATGGCTCCATCATTTTTCACCAGAGACGAAGAGGCAATCAATGGAGTGGCCTCATGCAAATTCACCCAAGGAAAAAAATTCAGAACCACACACTCTGCGGGAAAAGTTATGGCTACGGTGTTTTTCGATTTCGAATGACTATTGCTTGTGGACATCATGCCAAGTGGAACCACCATAGATTCTGCTGCATATGTGACGACACTGAAGAAACTTCAAGCACGACTGAGTCGTGTTCGACCACATCGGCAAAAGCAGGATGTTTTGCTGTTGCACGACAATGCACGGCCACATGTCAGTCAAAAAACCATGGAAGCGATCACAAAACTCGGATGGACAACACTGAAACACACGCCTTACAGTCCTGACCTGGCTCCATGTGACTATCATCTCTCTGGGAAACTGAAAGACTCTCTTCGTGGAACAAGGTTTGAAAATGATCACTCCCTTGTGCACGCTGCCAAACATTGGCTCCAACAGGTTGGTAAAGAATTTTACCGTGCGTGTATACAGGCGCTGGTTCCAAAATGGCGTAAGCAATTGAGAGGGATGGAAATTATCTGTAGAAAAAAAATATTGTTCCTGAAGGGTGTATCTACATACTATAAAACTTTCAAAAATGTAGAATAAAAGATGGATTAAAAAAAAAAAAATGTTCATTTCTTTTGGAGTGACACTCGTACATTGTATCATCCTTTGTCGTTCGGCTGTGTATGGGAGTTGCAGTGCAGTATTATGTGTTCGAGGGATCAACTCTCCCCGGATGCGGTTACTGCGTGAGTCATTCCATGTTTTGGGATAGCGCGTTTTATTTCTAATCCTTCCCATACGGTCGGCAAGAAATCATACACTCTCCGGTCTTCATCTCATGTGCCCCACTCGCTCTGCCATCTATTCACCGGCCAAAGGTGGCGTTCATTCATAACGTGTTCTTCTGTGACTGCTTTTGTTTTGTCCCTGAAGCCCATCTTCATCCAGTGTGTTGTAGCGCCGTAAATGACGTTACTGTCGTTTCGAAGGACGCTGAGGATTACACAGAGGTCTTCCACAGGTGTAGTTCTAAACCGTAGGGGCACTCCCTTCGCACTGCGTCGCACAATAGATCTGCTTGTTGCCAGGTGGCACATCCAACCAACGTTCTGTGCAGTATCCATCTTTTTGACTTTGCAGCTCGTTGTATTGGCCGTGTTTGCACTTAAAATTTTTGCATGTCAGGTCCGCCAGTTATGCAAAAAACCGTTTTTCTCAGTACACAAACATGTTTCGGCACCACCCAACCACAATAGAAACAGACTTAAGAATATTAAATCCCAGCCACAGCCTATACAGCAAACTGACCATTGAGGAAATCTTCCATATACAGAAGGCAATAGCAGAAGGAAAACAGGTCTTAAACGAATTCACTACACTCTGCAAGGGCACACTATTTAACACATTAAAGGTACTTTACAAATAAAAACAGCACAAACAGATAAAGTCTGCACACACGCACGCACACACACACACACACACACACACACACACACACACACACACACACACACACGAAAAATAGATACACTAAAATCAGCAAAGACGCACCATTTACACACAAAAGGAATACCATATAAAAGACAACGTACACAGCTAAGAAGCATACAGAAAACACACACACACAGTCGCGCACATACACATACACACACACACACACACACACACACACACACAAAGATAAAGTGAAAACAAAATTCAAATTTCACGCTGAACTCTCTAATAAACAAATGAACGCTGACTGGTCTGGGACACATAACAAACCACAATCACACTGTGTTCTGGTGTAGTGACAAGTGTTTTACTACGTTATTTGTGGAAAATGCTTGTTATAGTTAGGTATACATCACAGTATCTCAGCATGATGCGGAGAACGGAAGTGCTTGCTACACGAAAACGTAAGTAAATACGAAAATAGGCGCGAAAACATCGCGAAAAACTGAATTACATTCTAGAAGATAGGTTAACTGCCAGCAAAAAACTTTCTCATCAACATCGTTTGCTTGCAGATGACAAGCTACCTGTAGTAATTAACACAGGTGATCCAGAAAATTCATGTACACCAAATGTAAAGGTATTCACAAAAAGAAACTATCTCTCGTTTGAACTAAAAATGCACATATTTATATAATCATTTAACAAAATGTTCTCATTGTAGAATAAATAAAAACGAAGACCCACTGATGTCAGCACAGTGGTGTCGAAACATTTTTGGATGCTGAGAAAAACCGTGTTTTGCATAACTGGCGGACTTCACATCCAAAAACATTCTGTGCAGTGTTTTAACTGGGCTCAGTTTTAAGTTCTTCGGGCTGCAAAGAGACCACACTTCCATTTCAAAACCCACAAACCTAGAATTAATGTATCGTCTCAGTTCACCTGCATTTGCAGTATGCATTGTTACAGCCATAGATAATTTCAAAATTTTTGAACTGACTTGTTTTGCATCGATATTTTCATTAGTGAGTTACGGAATTACTTTCTGGAGAAACTAAAGTTACAGTGGCAGTATTTTCAGAATACAGAGCCTCTAACATTCTGCGTGGTTTCTGTTTGTCGTGTCTCCCTACCACTTTCGCGTAACGACGCCCTGAGCGTGTTTTTTAGGGAATTGACTAGTTTGAACCCGGGACCTGTTGCTGGTAAGGAGGCACCAGACCACACATGACATGTAGAGTTCAGAAGAGTTCAGTGAGACTAGCGATGATATAACCAAATACTTAATGATTTCAGCGTCAGCTCCACTGCACTCCCTGTAAAAGAATCTTAATACTAACTAAATTTAGTGGAAGGGGTTCAAGGCTTTCCTAATTTTAGTTAGCTGGTAAAATAACGTCGAAAAAGCAGTTAAGTTTTCCATTGGAAATTTTATTCAACTCACATAACATTGTTTATAAATTGCACTATTGATAAAAGGAAATGTTTTAATACAGGATGATAAAAACCAACTGCGTTCAACAAAAATGTGAACAAATATTCCCTGAATGGGTTTTCAAGTTCTACAATGGATCAAAGGATGACCTATGCCATATCACATCTATAATCTAGGTTTAAATTAAGTTTCACAAAAGAGAAAACTATCAAAATGGTCTACAATGACCCTCAATTATCTCTAATTACCTATCTAACTTGTCGTAAATTACAGTGGCTGATGTGGTTTCTCAATAATTATATAACAGAAAAATCATCGCATTTCAGATTTTAACTTGTGTAGCAAATGTGAATACCATGAGCTTTAATTGACGATCGACACTAGTATTACGTAAAAAGGGGATGTAAGGGATGAGACTTCTGCAGTTCTGAGTGAAGCCTTATGCGCTCAAAAATGCGACATCGCGTGTGTTCATTACCTTGTTGGTGTTCGTCAGGGGGCGGTGGCCAGCGCAGCTCCATCCAGCTCTCCGTCTCGAAACTAACTCTTTTCTAACTTCTATTTACTACAATTTACCGAAGTTGGTTTAAAAAAAACTATCTGGCTGTGTTTTCATCTGACCACTCAGGGTCTCAATGTTAACCTTAAGCTCCTCCTACAAAAATTCTGTCCATCCAATGAGAAACGTTGTACTGCTCGTGGTGGGGCAATGTTTTTAACGTTTGCAACGCAACAAAGACGCGAAAAAGTCTCACGCTAAAACTTGCAGCTGGTGTGGCCGTTTTAGTGTTATCGTAAGATTTATACTGTTCTTTTGGAAGGCTCTATCGTTTAACATGGGCTGGGGGGTGGTCCTGCAACATAAGAGACGCGAAAAAGTCTCACGCTAAAACTTGCGGCTGGTGTGGTCCTTTTAGTGTTATTGTAAGATCTATACTGTTCGTCTGGAGGGCTGTAGCTTTTAACATGGGCTGGGGAGTGGTCATAGTGGTTAGCTGGCGACGTGGGTGTCCGTCCCTTATCGTAGGGCCTTCTAGCTTAAAACAGTTCTGCTCTCGGCTTCTGTTCTCGTTTCTCCCCTCGGAACTGTGTCTGTCTCACAGTGGGAAGGTATGACCTGCATTTAGGCATTCTTGTGTTAATCTGTTGTATTCTATTTGCTCACTCGTTACTCGTATTACTTTGGTTAATTTAACGTCACGATTTATTCGGAGCTATGTGACATACTACTGGATTTGCTTATCATGTTAGGGTTTTCATGGAAGGCGTTGGATTTGCCTGACACCTTACATATCACCACCCTTCGAACTTAATTTTTGCACTGAAGTTAGCCAATGATTGAATCGTTGTCTAAGGCAGTCAAAAATTATTCCTTTATCTAAATTTTGTTGCCTACTGTTCAGCCACGTTATTCTGGCTCTATGCTAGTTTGTATTAGTAATATATGTTTTTATACTCTTCCACATTATTCTCAAAAATATGTTTATATTGACAAGGGAAGGATATTTTTATATTATTATTATTATTATTAATTTTTAATTATTTCCTTTCTTTATTTAAGTGTGAAGTTTGTTTTTTAAGAAGTTTGTTATCGAAAGTGATGAGTCTTTTACATCGATTTTCTCAGAAATATTTTTTTTATAAATGTAGTAATTAAGTAAAATCTATTCCTAACACATTTTCTAAATATCATGTACAAGTAAAATGTTTTGGTTTCTAGACACTCATTTTAACATTGTTACACTAACAAATAAGAATTATTTCCAAGAATTGCTTTGCCAAAGAAATATACATACACAAGTATTGAGATATTATCCTAACAAATGGTACAAATGTTATAAAAAAGGGAAAACATCCAACAAGATAATTTTTTATTCTTTGTTTTTATAAGGAGAAAATAAGTAAAATATAGTTATTCTTTTATTTTTATGAGGAGAAAATAAGTGGCATATAGTTTTAGTGTTTATTATACCTTACTTTTGTTCTTTATATACTGTCCATTTCAGAACTAATGACCCATTTTTATCGATAGTATATTTTTTACTTAAGTCCATAGTCAATGACTGTCATTGTGTAGTTTATTAGCTGTCTGGTGTGCTTAACTTACTTAGTTTTTCACACATTTCTTTTGCACAATTCCTACATAACATAATTTGATTTCACACATTCACACAATCCTATTGATGTTTAAGCATGAGGTTAGCGAATGTTCTTGCACAAAGGTGATGGACTCGAGCGAGATGGATGTGGGCAAGTATTTGATGTACAGCTTCGTTTGTCGTTTCTTATTGGCTTTGCAAGTGTGTGTTGCTGTTGTGGAGGTCCCATAATGGAATGGAGCTGTGAGTGCAGAATCTCGTGGTTTACTGGCTTTGTATGTGTGAAAGTCATCGTTATGTGTCGCTGAAAGCGGTCGTTTTACGTTGTAATACTTCGCAGATGACTAGTTTACAATAGGATAGGGATTTGGGAAGGTATGTCGTCTATTCTTCACCCATCTTCTTTCTTGGTCTCAATCTTGTGAATCTTCAACTTCTGTTCTTCCTGCTTTTTCTCTGCTTCTTACTTGATTCTTGGTTCATGTCTGGGCAGGATATGGAAATATTTATTGATAACTAGTCACTTTGAAGTTCTCCTCTTAGTAACAGTTTGATAAATTGTTTGGGCGTGTCATTTTTAATTTGTGGAAGTTTTCTTCAGTTTCGTGCATCAGCATGCTGTTCAATAGCAGTAGTGTGACTTTTACACTTTTTTTTTTTTTTTTTTTTTTTTTTTTTTTTTTTTTTTTTTTTTGCCAGTGGTGGCTTCCCCAAGCAGTCTTCTCGTCAGGCCGTTTTTGATCGCTCTGCTGAGTCAGGGCGTCCCAAGACCCTCTTGACTTACATGTTCCGCCACTCTGTGGTTCCGTGTTCTGTCCCAGCATGGTTCCGCCACCCTGTGCTTCAGCAGATTTACTGCCCACTCTACAAGGGCCCTCTGTTGGTCTCGCTGTCGTTTCCCTTCTCTCAACGCTTCTGCCTTGTAGGAATCATGTCTTGCTAATTGCGTCCTTTTCTTTCTTGATACTTCTAGCGTTGCATCTTGTGGGTTGTTGCATCTGGTCTTTGCTGGAGTTTTTACAATGGTTCTTACAAAAAGTTTTACTTATAATCATCTAACATATGTCTAGTACCTACATTGTTTTATGCCTTCTTAAAAAGCTTTACAAATTTCGGCGCCCTTTCCATGTTGCAATTCTAAGATATTTTGAGTCTTAACTTCTGCAAGAATCCTCAAATTCGTTTTTTATTTTTTGTGTAGTGTCATGGTGTATAGCATTTTAGTATTTCATGCTGTTAGACTATCTACGCTTTATCCCTTCACCTTAATCCATGGTACTATAAGGTTATTTTGTTTTTGTTTTTATTGAAACTACTTTCTTTTTCCCACCTTCCTCTCTCTTCATTCTTCTTTCTCCTGATGATCTTATCTGCAACTTAATCTTGAAATATTGTGCTGATTATTTACCAGTAATAAAATTAATCTTCAAACTTGTACTGAAAGTGTTTAATACTGCCAGTCTTAGGTAAAAATACCTCTGCTTTATCTCGTAAAATACCCTCTAATTCTCTTTTACTGTGTTCCGAAATACCTTGAACTTCTTGCAATTTTTTGTCGATTTCTTTATGGACTTCTAACATGTGTTGAGGCGATTCCCCCTTTTATTGCATACCATTCCAATTCTTCATCCTCTTTATCTCACATCATTCTTAATTGTTTGTTTATAGCTGGTATTTCTTCTAATTTTAGCTTTTGCTCAAAGAGAAGTGTGACATTCCCGAATGTTACGCTACTTTCCTCATATCTATTATCGCTCGTCTCTCATTTAAAAAATCTGCACCTATAATCAAATCTACAGTTAGTTTAGGTATAATCACGAAGTTGCCCTCGATTTTTTGACCTTGGCACGAAAGAGTTAACTTTGTTCATCTCGTAACTTCCACAGAATTGTTTCTAATAGGACCTCTTACTTTAATCTTACGTGTTTTCAGAACTGGCAATTCCTCATTGGCATTACACTGCATGAATAAATTTTCTGAGATCGCAGTCAGTTCACTTCCGCTATCAATTACAATATTGACTGGGATATGCTTTACCATGGCCTTCACAATTGGTTGAATTTGAAAGGGTTGGTTCTGTTTTGGTTCTGTTCTTCTTCTTCTTGCATCAACAAATCCTCCACTTAATCATACATGAGTCTTTTCAGGAATTTCCCTCGCGAATTAGAACTTTCTGTAGGATAAGCTTCAACTGCTACTTTTCTCTCTTTTATTTCCTCTTCTCTATTTCTTCCTTCATTTACGATTTCTTCAACATCCTCTACTTTTTCCTCATCCTCGTCTATCTTCTCCTCCTTCGTCGCTACTTCCACATAATCGCATCTAAATGCTCTAATTATCGCTTCATAACTTCCTTCATTATATACGTTGGGTTGTGTGCCCACTAGTAACTTATTTACAACTTCTGTCGACTGCGCATTAACCTCATTGAATTCGCTTTCCCTGGTTTCCATCTCAAATAGCTCTGCAATACTCATTACTTCGTCCTTTCCTCCTACATTCGTTGTGCATGCCTCTGGTAATTCATCTTCCTCATCAGTATTCTGCCAATTAATTTCGTCCCAACATGATATTGTTATTTTCCTGTCTTCGTTTTCATCTGGTCCCTGCGAATTTGTTTCTTCCTTCTTCTCTTCTCGTGATAAGGTTTTTACTTCTCTGTTCAAGGTGCTACAATTGTCCTGGGTCGGTGCGTCATTCTCTTTGGCATGGGCGCTTAGCTGTCAAGTCGAACGTTTATTGGAGTTTGGTGGCCTTACCCCCACCTCTTCTATCTGTATTCTGTTTTCTTGTTCAGCTTGTTGATAGTGGTTTCTTTGCTGATAATTTGTCGGTCTATTGTTTCTCCAGTACGTTTTCCGGTTGTCGTTATTCCCTCTGTAATAGTTGTTGCCGTTCTTGGGTGAATTATAGTTATTGCCATATTCTCTTCTAAATCCATAACCGGTTCTTAGTTGAAATCTTTTGTCGTTTCTTTGTGCGAAGTTGTCACGTGGTTCGTAATTATTGTTTCTTCGTACTGTGTCTTGTGGATTCCACTGCTTTTTGCTTTCGTTTTCACGTGCGCTTCGTCTTTTTCTTGCGTCATCTTCCGAGAATATGAACTCTAGTTCCCTCAGAATACCTTTAAATGCTTCGACGTCATTGCCTCCGCGACCTACTAATGATTGCTGGTATTTCAATGATAACTTCATCGCGCATAATTTAATCAACTCTCCGCCACTGTATGGTACATCTAAGCATTGATTTTTCTTTGCCATTAATTCGAAAAAATTCACAGGACTTTTCTCTCCTGAATTTTCAAAATATGGTTTCTGTAATAATTCGTACTTCACTCTGTTCTGTGCTTCGCTGGACCAATATCGTGAGAGAAACTTCTCTCTGAAATCTTCGTACTATCGGCATGTCGCTGCAACATTTTGCATGGTTTCTGCGACTGTTCCTGACATGTGTGCACATATAAAGTCTAATTTGTGTGCTAGCGTCCAGTGTTCTGGTAATCCTACTCGGAATTGATCAATAAAGGTTCGTGGATGTAATGAGATTCCTTCTTTAAAGTGTTGAAATTTTCTGACTGTGAGGAAATGATCGTTGTCGTGCTTCGTCATAGTTCCATATGAAATTCGCGATTCTTCGCCACTTTTGTTTCTGATCATTTCTCCCGTCGTTCTTTCCGGTTTTGGTAGATCCATTGGATATTGTCCACTGTAACTTTCGCGTACCCGCGTTGCAGGCTGTCTGATTTCACGTATGTTACTTTCCGCCTGTGGCTGGAATCGCAAATGCATGATATCTTCGTTAATTGCTTGTTTTTCCGGTGCTGTTACAGATATGGATGTGGTTGCAGACTCATTGCTTGTTCGATCCTGTTCACTACGCTCTTCAATGGTTTTCAGCAACTTCTGATTTGCCTGACACCTTACAAGCCGTGTTATAAGAACTACATCTTGTGTTAGTTTTAGAACATCCCACAAAGGACTATTAAAAACTATTGGCTTTTTTGTCAAGCACATCACTAAACAGATTATCTGATCAAAAGTACCCGGATATATATTAATGGAAATTAAAATTGGCTAGACTGAAATTTTCACTCTGCAGCAGAGTGTGCGCTGATATGAAACTTGCTGCCAGGTCAAAAATTGTGTTCCGGACCGAGAATCGAACTCGAGACTTTTGCCTTTCGCGGGCAGTTGCTCTTCTTAAAATGGAGTGTTTCTACCGTTCGCCTTCATGACGGCTCAAACTCCGCTTGGGACACTTTAAATTAGGTTTCTGAATGTATGTGAGGAATAGGCAACCCATTCTTCCTCAAGAGGCGAAACCAGAGGAGGTAGTGATTTTGGACGCTGCAGTATGGAGTGAAGTCGTCTTTCAAATTTATCCAAAATGAGTTCCATCGGGTTCAGGTAGTAACTTGCGGCACACGAGTCCATTTAAGGGAGGTTACTGTCCACAAACCATTCTCTCACAGACGTTGATTTATCAAAGGGTATATTGTCACGCTGATACAAGCCACCCATCGTCTCCGAACAGTTCTTTTGCTCCTTACAGAACACATTACTGTAGAATGTGGCGGAACCGGTTTATAGTTTTTCGTGACTTTAATTACTTATAAATATTTTAGGTAGATCAAAAGAAATATAAAACCAGTTACCAATTGTCAGTGTTACAATTCGTTTGATATCAAAAATGATTATCCCGGCTAATATTTGTCACTCTGCTAAAGAAATCTCCAGTTGACGTTGTGTAGAAATGTTGTCTGTTAAGTCGTGTGAGTGGCACTAAATTGCATATCATTTATCAGATTTTACACAGCTGTTACTTAAAATGGAAGCACTTTTCTCTAGCAAATGCAACATTTAGTCGCAAAATACTACCCGCGCACAACACTGATGTATGTCTCCTATTAAAATATTTCAAGTAAATCGTCATAAATAACAAGGCTTTATAGATCAGCCAATAAGAAATTGATACTACGTAAAGTGCTGTCAACACTATTTTTAAAGATTCAATCTAAGTTGAATTCTGTCTTTTAGAGTAGATTCGGGACCACCGGTGCACATTTATTTCCGTTAATTTATTTCTAACATTTATGTTTCTTAAAATTCTCGATTTATTTTATCAAGGTAATATATTTAGATAAAACTCTTTAAGCCTTTTATCTCTATTCTTTAGCATTTAAAATCATTTTCAATGGTAAATACTGACATATTTTTCGTACCAGCTACTAGTTAATTCCGTTGTGAGTTACTAGCGCTAATGGGTGCGCTCCTAATTGCGGAGCTGAAAATTAACACTTAAAAACATTAATTAGATTGGATTACAATTGAAATAAATACAAATCCACGTCTAGACAATAGCGACTCCATTTTTCAAATAATAATTGACAATATATAGTCACAGGTTTTCCTCTTTACAGACCTCACACGTCTCACGTCCGAACAGTTCATCTGTTAGCACAGGAAGAACAACTGAACCACAATTATCACAGATAACAAAAAAAGATTGTAATTGTCGTTGTCCATGAGTGTAGTTCTCTGATAGTAGTTTTAGTTCACACAGACATTAAATTATTACAGAAATAATGAAATAATTATCGCCATTTTTACACGATACAGTCTTTTTATACGTAGTATCGATAATATTGGTTGGAGTTTGTACACTTGGTTTTTGTACACTTGGTTCATTTTAACATCTCGTGGCAAGAACATATTGTCGTGGATATTACAAGAATGTATTCATATCTTTTCACATGTAGCGTGGACCATGAAAAGCAACCGAGTACATTGTCATCTGCTCCGTACTGTACTGTTGGCCCTACCCATCATGGCGGTTAATATTCTCCAGGCGTTCGCAAAGGACAATCCTTTCCATCGGGTGATTCAGTACTCCAGATCACTCGTTTGCAGTCGCCCATTGACCAGTGGCTTCGCTCTTCGCGCCCTCTCCACATAATGCATCGCTTACCATTGATTACAGAAATGTGGGGCTTTTTGGAACCGCTCGACGACTGTACCCTATGCGACGGGGCGGAAAATTTGTGCGGTTTAAGAGTTCACACGGAAGTGCATATACAAATGTTCGTGAAAAATGTTAGTGCAAATCTTTGGCTCTCACGTAAGTCTCAGGGATTAATTTCCACACTTGGTGCATTAGTACACTGTTCCACATCCGCGCATTAGTTATAGTTTCTGAATTAATATTCACTCGGACTTAAGTACATTTCATGCTAGGTAACAAAAATTAGGCGATTATTATAGCAAAATCATTTTTTCACCACACAGTTCAATCACTATTTATTGGTGTCGTCCTTCTCTTGAACACAATGAAATTAGCACTGGTGAGATGGTTTGCAGTTTTACTTTAATAATAATTTAACTCCGAGCCCCCAATAGCAGTAATGTAGCCTGCTATAATCGAAAATTACTCAATCAATTCGAAGAGAGCCAAAAGTCCCACTGTCCTCTTTGTTCTAGCAATTTTGCCGCGAAAGCTCGCCACATGTTCACTTACGCCTATGTATACCCCGTAATTTTTACTCACACAAATAATCGTACCACTTCCAGTTCACCAAATATATGCTTGCACAGTTGCACTATTAAACAATACTCTTTGTCGAAATAAATCGGCGCGAAAAATTCTTCCTCAAACGACCACATGGGCCACCCACAAGTGGGACTTGCTCGCCATCCACCCACAAAGGACAATCGTTTCCATCGGGTGATTCAATACTCCAGATCAGACCAACGACTGACCACTGGGCAAGATAAGACGGCCGCTCGCTTTTATAGGCTTGGATGTATACCCCCCCCGCCCTGGTTATCTGGTTATGCAAGTACCAATCTCACCAGTTAAGGTTACAATTTTTGATACATACATCCCTCAACAGAAATAAGTACACCGTCGGAACCGTGGTAAAAATTACATCTTATTTGCTGTGTTACATTAGTTTCTAGGATTATTCTATCGTCTGTAAATCAGGTTATCAGTTTTTGCAAAATTTCGCCACTTACCCCAAAATTTGTTTTTTATTTACATCTGTGCTGCAAAGTTTTAAGATAGAACTGCATGTAGCACTGTTTTTAGACGAAATCTATAGCTATCTGCACATTGCGATGCTCAAAATCTTCATATCTACAATAATTAACTATGGGCGATAAATGTTAATAATAATTTGCAAACAATGAAAAATATTGCAAGTTAAGAGTATAGTATAACTTAACTAGTTTAAATTACATGTGATACCACCCAAAGTATTATAAAGTGCCGTTATTTACGTCATAAATTTTCTATTGAATTTTATAAACAATTTCCCATCGAACTTTATTGCTCTTTACGAGCTTAATTATTTATGAATCTTAACATATGACTACGCCACTCGATCCGCTATGACGAGACGTTTTTAATGGGCGCTCGCTCGTCTCTGTAAGTTGTTATTTACTATTTTTATTATTCGTGATAATAAACAATTTTCAAGTTACTATAATTTTTGCGTCTCGTGACTTGAAATAAAGATCGATCTTTCAGAAGGTGCATATTGTTGACTACAATCCACTGCCGCATCGCTCTTCACCGTGAGTTACGTAGTTTTCGCGTAATGCGCCAAAAACCAAGCAATGCTCCAAGCTGCGGGCCACGTGGCCACACAACGACGGACGCATCCCGCGGACTCGTCGCAAATCTCGCGCGGGTGCGCCACTCGCTTCCGCTAATGGCGCACCATGTCGCGCGCTCGCTCTCCACAAAGCTATCCTTGCATTCTAGACCTGTAAATCTAGTAACGGGGTTTCTACCGTCACACCTATTGCGTTTAATTCGCAACTCACAGTCATTGTGCTACCTGGATCGCTGGTAGCGCTTTACGGTTCACAGGTGATACCTTCCGCTGGTATCATGCAGTTGTTACAGCCGCCCTACACAGTGCTCGGCGGTCTCTGCCTTTCAATGTATGAGGTCTTCGTGATCTTGGTTCAACTGTGATTGTGCCTTCGCATTTCCACTTCACGTCGCTTCAGTTGACTTGGGTGCCTTTGGAAGCGTTGAAATGCCGCTGATGGATTTGTTATTCAGGTGATAACCAATGCTTGGTTGATTTTCGGACATAATGAGCTCTCGTGACTGACCAATTCTCCTGTTACTGTTTCTATATCGACAGCACCATAACTCCCGTCTCGTTTAATAATTGTTGGGTTCGCCTATCATGGCTTATAGTGGTAAATTCCACACGTACTTCCGGATGTGGTTTGGGCGAGAAAGTGGATATGTTTACTATTATGCCTTGTCATTATCAATATTTCTCTTTCGTTAAAATCAGGGAAAGGCATCAGTATATCTCTAGGACAAAAAACATCTAAAAATGTGTTAGTATTAGTAAAGAGAGGAGTCAGATTCTTAGCTAAATTATTTTTCAATTACCAGGTCTTACTTTATTTTTGGGTGGGGGGGGGGGGGGGAGGAATTCGATCCTGAATTACAGAACTGTCTGTTGACAACTTCCTGTTACTCCAACTCCAGGGAAGAGTGCCAGCCGATGTGGCCGAGCGGTTCTAGGTGCTTCAGTCTGGAACCTCGCGACCCCAACGGTCGCAGGTTCGAATCCTGCCCAGGGCATGGATATGTGTGTTGTCCTTAGGTTAGTTAGGTTTAAGTAGTTCTAAGCTCTAGGGGACAGATGACCTCAGATGTTAAGTTCCATAGTGCTCAGAGCCATTTGACCCATTATTTTCCACGGAAGAGTACCTTCACAAAAACTCTTAATAATCACTGCTTTACATTATTTTACAGAAGATAACATTAGCACAATAACACAATATTGCTAAATTACATGAATGCATTGCTGTTTTATAAATAATGCATCTTTGCCTTCGTTCCACATGCCGCAGAATCCTTGAGATAAGACTAACGTAGTGTAATATAAAAAAGGTCTCAAGGTAGTAGTCTAAATTAAGAATAGTAAGTGAGGTAGTGGAATTTTAAGACACTGGATTAGCACGCGGGACTTCAAATTCCCGCCCAGTCATCCAGATTTAGATTCCCATAATCCAGATTTAGATTATCCGTGCTTTCGCTAAATCGCTCCTCTTTATTTGTGTCTATAATTTTCCGTAAGGGAGATTTTCACACTCCTAACACAGGCGTACATTGATGTTTTAAGCACCTTCTTGCTTTCCATTGTTGAAGAGCAAATTGGGGGTGGCGATTGCATCTTTCAACACGATCGACCACGTGTTTATAATGCACGGCCTGTGGCGGAGTGGTTACACGAGAATAACATCCCTGTAATGGTCTCGACTGTACAGAGTCCTGACTTGAATCCTATACAATCCAGCACCTGACTGAACATATGCCTGCGAGAGTGGAAGCCGTCATCACGGCAAAGCGTGGGCCAACGCCATATTGAATTCCATCATTATCGATGGAGGGCGCCACGAACTTGTAAGTCATTTTCAGGCAGGAGTCCGGATACTTTTGATCACATACTGTATATTGTTGCAATGGTAATGGTAATATCCTTTTCTAACTTTGTTTTAACGGTGAAACTGTTTTAAGTAGCTTAATAAAAATTAATTTCACTTTTTAAATGAAAGCTATTATCTCAATATCGCTGGGCAAATGTGTTAATGCTGACACAGGATAGAGCATGGAAATTTATTCTCACTCAAATTCAAATTGTAATCAGCCTTGCATAAATGTAATGACTTTCAAATATTAAGTAACGCTTTTTAAGGTTAATTCACCTGCTTACGTTGTCGGGCGAAGCCCGTAAATAAGCAATGTCCCAAACTTTAACGTAATGGCGGCCTGTGCATCATTACAACAAACGAAAGGCAGATGGTCAAACGAATTTCCTGTATTGTTATCCTCACGATTCTCTCACATGGAGGGAGATGAAATGAATACACAGTACATATACTGTGGAAAGACAGTAACATACATAGCCCTCTACAAGAAATTACGTCCGTAGATTTTGGTTCCAGAACACAAGTAAAAAGCTTCAAAGACATTCATATAGATTTTATAGACTATGGCATCTCTGGGCTATTACAATACATAACATATAATAACATCCATTTCACCAGAGACAATATTAACTAAATTTCAGCGTTCTTTCACTTCTTGCAGTTTCAAATTTATTTACGACATTGGGTAATCGGCGTTTGTAGATTAACTCGTAAGTTTTCTTTCTCTGATGTTCTTACACTTCCTTCATGCGACACGTTTTTAATAGAATTTTTCCAGGTTTGAAGATGACACGGCCCATTTCCTTCCTCCCCATCCGCTGTCCCTGCATTCCATTCCTTCTCTGTACGACAGTACAGCTTCCAGTTGACGTTTGACATTTCGTACCGACAATGAGATCATCGATCCAGCACAGGTCCAGATTATCCCATTCTTCAACGGAGATTCTGCGTATGTCACAAAGAGTACGTGGACTCGTCGACGTCCAAAAATAGATTTTTCAGTCGACCCCACGCAAGTTAGATGCGTTCATGTTCGGGGAATCTGCAGGCCACTTCATGTTGGCGATCCTAGCATGCTGAAGAAACCACCCCGATGAGCATGAATAGTCGTCGACGAAGATGAAATTGTCACCCAGATAGTAGCAGAATCTCTGTGGAACAGCGAGGCTGCCGTCAACAACCACTAGAGGTCTACAGTGGCCCCATGTAAAGACGCCCCAGAACATCACTCCACCATCACCTTGTTGCGCACGTGGGACACGGTGCTGGAACTGTCACGTATTACTGGGTTGTCTTCAAACACGGTGTCTGCTATTATCCGGGTACAGGCGGTTTTCGTCTAAACAACACCCGACTCCAATCCTGGGGCGTCCATTCCGTATGATTTCTTGTCCATCCGTGAATAAGTCCACGGTGTTGTGGTGTATGATGTGGTGCTCGCCATGATCGTCACGAATGGAGACGCACCCCCTAATAGAGGAGGAGGAGATTTAGTGTTTGGCGTCCCGTCGACAACGAGGTCATTAGAGACGGAGTGCAAGCTCGGGTTAGGGAAGGATGGGGAAGGAAATCGGCCGTGCCCTTTCAAAGGATCCCTCCCGGCGTTTGCCTGAAGCGATTTAGGGAAATCACAGAAAACCTAAATCAGGATGGCCGGAGACGGGATTTAACCGTCGTCCTCCCGAATGCGAGTCCAGTGTAACCTCATAGTCTGATGCGATACATTACGCCCTTTGTCTCTTCGAACTCCGAATTCATTTCTGGAACACTCATCCCACGGTACATTTGACTCAAAAGTCTAAGATATCGACCATCCTATGCTCCTGTCGAACTTGGACGGCCTGTGCGATGTTAGTCCTGAACATTACCTGTCAGTCGGAACTGATTCTATGTCCGCCCCTTCTGTGTCTCGGGCTCACACGCCAAGCAACTTCCGACGTTGACAAGCCTTTTGAGTTTAACTTAATGAGACAGATGCGATGTTGGGTCGCGATCGTCCTTCGTGGCATGATAGACGGTCGTAGTAATGTCCCACAGACGCTAGTAATGCGTCCATACTGGTATTTCATTTTCAACTTCAGTCTGTTTCACTCTGGCGTTCTACTGCAAAAAGTATTTCGAGGAATGTGTGTATGTTTACTAACAACGTCAGGTTTGACTACATGTACATCAACACTCAGCAAGCCACGTGACAGTGTGTGGCGGAGGGTACGTCTACTACCACAAACTAATCCTCGCTTCCCTCTTCCATTCGTGAATGCCGCGTGGGAAAAATGATTGTCGATAAGCCTTTGTATTAGTGCTAATTTTTCAGATTTTTGCAAGGAATTATTATATTGGCTCATTCTTCTCGGAAAGTACTGTCTCGAAATTTTAATAGAAAGCATCTCCGTGATGCACAACACATCTGTTTTAGCTCCAGCCACTGTAGATCATTGTATATCTCTGACCTTCCTTTCGGTAAACGATCAGTCACAATAGCAACATACCTGTGCGTATCGATGTGATTCAGAACTCCTTTTGCTATGCGTGTGCAGAAGTTGCGTTTTTCATGGGATGCAGGGAAGCCAATAGTAAAAGTGTAACAAATGAAAGGGAATGTGGATGATCTGAATATAATGTCCATTAGACCACGACATATTGGACCATGAGATTATGATGCGTAAGGGTGTGGTAGGGCCACTCGGTTGGCCGTGCGGTCTAACGCACGGCTTTCCGGGCGGGAAGGAGCGCCTGGTCCCCGGCACGAATCCGCCCAGCTAATTTTTGTCGAGGTCCAGTGAGCCGGCCAGTCCGTGGATGGTTTTTAGGTGGTTTTCCATCTGCCTCGGCAAATGCTGGCTGGTTCCCCTTATTCTGCCTCAGCTACACTATGTCGGCGATTGCTGCGCAAAGAAGTTCTCCATGTACGCGTACACCACCATTACTCTACCACGCAAACATAGGGGTTACATTCGTCTGGTGTGAGACGTTCCCTGGGGGGTCCACCGGGGGCTCAACCGCACAATAACCCTGGGTTCGGTGTGGGGCGGTGGAGGGGTGAAGTGGACTGCGATAGTCTTCGTGAGGTTGCGGACCACTGCAGCTGCGGCGGGGACGGAGCCTCTCCGTCGTTTCTAGGTCCCCGGTTAAAATAACATAACAGTAACATGAAGGTGTGGTAAGAAGTGAACATTGTCCTTTTCAAAGGACTGTCAGATCGTATTCACCTAAGGTGACCTCAAAACCGAATAAAATAAACGTGGGTGGACACTAAAAAAAATGGCTCTGAGCACTATGGGACTTAGGTCATCAGTCCCCTAGAACTTATAACTACTTAAACCTAACTAACCTAAGGACATCACACACACCCATGCTCGAGGCAGGATTCGAACCTGCGACCGTAGCGGTCGCGCGGTGCCAGACTGAAGCGCCTAGAACCGCTCGGCCACCAGCGAAGCTTCTGACTTATACCATCTCACCTAATCACAAACTGATAATGAATGTATGTCGCGGTATACCAATATCTGCAAAGCTAGAGATGTTAGGATTCAGCGGACCGGAGTGGCCGAGCGGTTCTAAGCGCTACAGTCTGGAACCATGCGACCACTACGGTCGCAGGTTCGAATCCTGCCTCGGGCATGGATGTGTATGATGTCCTTAGGTTAGTTAGGTTTAAATAGTTCTAAGTTCTAGGGGACTGATCACCGCAAAAGTTAAGTCCTATAGTGCTCAGAGCCATCTGAATCATTTGTTAGGATTCAGACGATTTATTACGATTTGTTTCCTTATATGTACGTTTCAGTGAGATGAATAAGGATTCTATAAACGTACATTGTACTGGAGGTTCAGCACCTGGCTTCAGCCGATTAATAGTTTTTGCTTGCTTTGTGGATATTGTTAGACAGGTAGAAGGTGGTGGTTTCAGATAAGTTCAGGATCAAAATTAGTTTCCACGACACACGGGTCAGGAATGGATGTCTGACCAACGGAGTACTGCTGCACCCACAAACTGATACCATATGTAGCATCATCACTTTTCCATACTATCCTGTTCCTGCCAAACTACATTGCAGCATCCCCCAGCGAATTGTCAAATGGATCCGCCGCCTGTGTAGTGTATGTGTCAGGGCGAGCAGTAGTTGAGTATGGGTCAGCGCGCACAATGGTTGAGTGTTGCCACTTGTATGTGTCCACAGTGTCGCCCTCACCTGGCCCCGGGCCCGAGCTGTCGCCGTGCATCATCCCCGTGACGGGAGTCGAGGGGTACGTGAATCGCAGCGACATCGACCGCCACTGCCCCGAGCGCGTCAACCAGAGCACCCTGTGGCACAGTCCGCTGGAGGGCATGTGGGTCATCAACGTCACTGTCGGCTGGAAGGTGAGTCCACAACATCGCTCCTATTCCACTGCAAGAGCAGGTGTCCAAACTGTGTCATGCCAGTGTACTGCCATGTGTCATTTTGTAGTACAAACTAGGAAAGTTGTGTGATAAAACAAGGTAAAAGTAGGTAATTTGAACATGAATCTTCCTAACGATGAAATCGTAGGACATTACTTGTCATTTCGGTTGTTACTGTGAGCCTGATCACATACGGGGTGAATCACTTAAAACTTCCACCGCAAACATTGCTGGAAGTGCTGCTGATCAGCTATATTCACGAATGATAGTCACGGGCTCGTATTGTCAGCCAATAAACAGATTGTAATAATGCTTTTAAGTGTATTTTTTGTACAAATATATACTTTTAAATGGAACTATGGCTATTCGCGCTGTTGTTGTTGTTGTGGTCTTCAGTCCTGAGACTGGTTTGATGCAGCTGTCCATGCTACTCTATCCTGTGCACGCTTCTTCATCTCCCAGTACTTACTGCAACCTACATCCTTCTGAATCTGCTTTGTGTATTCATCTCTTGGTCTCCCTCTACGATTTTTAGCCTCCACGCTGCCCTCCAATGCTAAATTTGTGATCCCTTGATGCCTCAGAACATGCCCTACCAACCGGTCCCTTCTTCTTGTCAAGTTGTGCCACAAACTCCTCTTCTCCCCTATTCTGTTCAATACCTCCTCATTAGTTATGTGATCTACCCATCTAATCTTCAGCATTCTTCTGTAGCACCACATTTCGAAAGCTTCTATTCTCTTCTTTTCCAAACTATTTATCGTCAATGTTTCACTTCCATACATGGCTACACTCCATACAAATACTTATTCGCGGCTAACAAACTAAAATTAGGGTAAAATACAATTTCATTGGTGTTTGTTGCAGGATTCTTGTGTCTTACGAATTGTCGTATTTTGAAAAGTTACCACACCGACACTTGTTTGTGCCATTCGACTTGCTTAGCTGCTAGGTACCACGGTGTTACGTTTTCTTACAGTATGCTTGTGTGTTCCTTGAGTGCATTGCGACTTCCCAGGCAGATAGCGTGTGGCAGTCCAAGCAGTAGTTCGCGGGTGGACGATGGGATTTACTGATGCAGAAAAAGCCGCCTTTCTCTTGGTGTATGGAGAATACAGGAAGAATGGAGTATCGTCTTGTATGGTGTATACAGAAAGATATCTCAATAGATCTTTTCAAGTCGTACCGTAACACCTAGACACCGTGACAGAAGGAAACAAGTGACGGCAGAAGAAGGGACATTAACACTAGAACCGCCGTAACATATCGTATACCTAGAACCGCTGATGCGGTCATTTTGACCACTATATAAAAATTATTATTTTTGTTCTCATTATCATCGTTTCAAATGAGTATTTTAGATTTATGAAACTAGAATAAAATGAATTATATAATTTTTCTCAAATTTAATTTTTTTCTCTTTTTGTTACAAACAAGAATGAGTTTTTAGAAAAGTTTTATCTAGTTAACAAGCACAGCTTTTATTTCAAATTCTATTAGTAAAGAAGCTGAAGTGCTTATTGTGTACTGATTATTATAAAATTAATTACTATAATATTTTATGTAGTGCAATTATAGTCAAGAAATCTGTTTGCCAAATCCACATACCACAACACATTTGTAGAACACTGCTTGACTTTTTTTTCAGTTTATTTGCACTCACTGATGTGAATTACATATCTGTAGTAGCAGGAACTACATACCACGTCCTTAGTTACGGACTCTGAACAATAACCACAGACTCGCCGTTTGCAGTTTTTGCAGATATAACTTGTCTTATTCCTACACTTCTTTATTTGACATTGTCTCCTCATTTTATTTCCTTCCACAGAGTTTCCAGTTTCAGCTTCTGTGTACACCAGGTTACTTTCCAAGTCCATGTACCGCACACGAAGCTCCTCTGCTAGCTTCAGGATATAATTTCGACGAGTGATCATCTCTGTTACTTTTTTTTTATGACCCGTGAACTGATAGCTGCCAAGTCAAGAATATTATAAACTACATGGATTGGCCATCCACGAGTACCAAATCGAACAATGTGCTTTCTTGCCATTTGATCCACCACATCAACACTATATTTTTTTCTGTTGTAGAAACCTATTGTTTCTGGTGTCTTTTTTCGGACCAGTTTGGACTTCTGAATGCAAAGTGCTATACAGAAGCACATTCTTTTTTCGTTTGCCTTGATGCACAGTAAGAGTGCCACTACGATCTGAGATCTGAGTCACAAAGATTAGGCTTCATTGCCTTCACAGCATTAGGGATTTCTCCTCCTCATCGTCTTAATTGTTCCAACACTTTGGCCCTTCTTTTGAAACGGCTCCATCAACTTCATTACTACACTTTCACGAAGAGTTTGGTCACGTGATTTGTGGTTGTCTTTCCTTAAATAAGGGAACCCACTGCACAGAAATTGTGAGTCAACGTCGACAAGAAGCAAAATTATATACCAAATTTATCTGGTTTGTTTGCGATATACTGTAAGAATAGCCACCTTGTTTTGCCTTGAAAAAGCTGTTCATCAGTAGTCACATTTTCACCTGGAATATACGTCAAAGGGCAATTTTCAATTAATTCATTCCAAACTTTTGATACTACAGCGAATTTATCTGTCTTCAACCGTTCTGATCTTGTGTTTATGGCGTGCCTTTATTACTATGACAATATGACTGGGGACGCAGAGACAAACAATGGACATAAGTCAATTACAAGAGTTCCATTATTGCGTGTATTATTGCTGTTTAAGCACTGATTGTTAACAGATTTAATCTCAACCAGAGGAAGGAGGACATGATGTAAGATATTTTATTACAATAATCAATATAGCGATCAAAATGACCGCTCTCGCGATTCTAGGTATATTTATACTTGTTAACAACGTCCTAACCATTTTTCGATATATTTAGTACCGATGATTCTGACCTTCAACCTGGAAAAGTCACCGAAGCTCATTGGAGTACGACAAAACCTGCAGTCAAAATAACGTTTTGAAAACTTGTTGTGGGCATTTTGACCGCTCTGGCGGTTCTAGTGTTAATGTTCTTGCTGCTGTTGCAGTTCGTCCACACACTAGCTTCCCCGCAGTGGTACGAGGAAGTGGCATGAGTCAGGGAAGCGTCCTTCGCATTCTCCATCGAGATAGTTTCCATTCCTGTCACATCTCTCTGCATCAAGAGCTGCATGGAACGATTGTGAGAATCGCTTTAGCTTCTGTACATGGGCATAAGACAGGATACTCCACTTTCTTGCTTAGTGATGAAGCCACATTTACTAATAATGGCCAGGTCAATAGCCAAATATGCGCTGTTGGTTCTGTTGAGAATCCCCGTTGGCATCGTCAGGTGGAACGTCAGCGTCCATGGAGTGTAAACGTGTGGTGTGAAATAGCGAACCATCGCCCCATAGGCTCGGTTCTCACAGACGGAACACTGAAAGCGCCCAAGTATCGCAATCTCCTAACAGACCGTCTTCCACGGATGTTAGAAGATGTTCCGCTTCAGACTAGGAGAAACCTGTGATACCGACATCAGAGCTGTGCAGTCCATAGTGCACGAACTACTGCAGCGAGTCATCACTACTTGTTTCCAAATCATTGGATTGGACGCGGAGGACCTGTAACTTTGTCGACCCGTTCCAAAGATTTGGCGCCAGTAGACTTTTTTCCGTGTAGAAAGCTGAAAGACGATGTCTACGAGGACATACCAACTACACCCGATGATATGCAACGATGTATTACTACAGCCTGCTCCGACATCTCCGCTGAAATGTTAGCACATATGCAGCAGTCGTTCCATACCAGACTGGAAACGTGTATCGTATTCTTGATGACGGGTACTCCATATTTCTCTCGTAAATCATTCTTTACACGACCTGTGGTGATCAGTTCTCTCATTACTGATCAGAATCACAAAACTAGTGTATGCATTTGTGCTCTTCAGTCTGTGCTACCACAGGTACTGTACATATATCGATGCGGGTATTTTTCAAAATCTCTCTTAAACGACTCTCACTAGAATCTGGCAATAAACACCACTCACATTCTAATTTACCTACGTTGTTCCATTTAAAAAAGCGTACATTTGCACAAAAATATGCTTTATCGTTGCAATCCGTTGATTGGCTAACAATACGAGCCCCTGACCACCAGTCCATTCTGCAAAAACCGCACATCAGTCGCACTTTCAATCCCGCAATATTTGCGGTGCACGTTTTATGTGATTCCCCTGTAAATGACGAATTGGATCACTAACTTAGAACTGTTAGCTGCAACTATTAAAAACACTTTTTGTACTTAACTGTTCTGAGGAGAAATACCTCATCCTTTATCAAGCAAAATGATTGAAAGACATCGTGGGTGTTCATATTTACTACAATGAGATGATGCACAAATCAATACAACACTTCGACGATTTCGGTGGTGCAAATCAATCTGAACTGATCTCTTCATTTGTCCAGAGGTCTCAGCCATATTGGCCTGTGTGGTAGACAAAATTTCGGGATGTTCAAAAATTGCATCCTATACTGTTGAGAAAGTGTCGTTTTCTGTGATATTTGTTGTAACTGAATGTTTGAGCCAGTCTCTGGCGTTAACACAAGAATACCTTTAAATCTGTATTCGTCCCTGGATAAAGAGCATGTAAACGATGAAGGACAGGAACGTTTTCGCACATATTTCGTTTGCTTTATCGTACTCTAGATTTATTTCTCAAAAAGGAAACCTGTAACAATGTAACATCTGTAGGTCATCTGACAACATCCTGAAATGTCTTACCATGAATACACTGGCTATCATTTTGCAAGATCATGGATCGAAAAATTTGTACCTATTCTTGATGACGGGTACTTCTTATTTATCTCGTAAATCTTTGCTCTTAGGTAGAAATTCAGAAAAGATACTCAAAAATTTCCACATTTCCAGTCATTCATGAAAAGCAATTGATTATTTTCCGTAATTTCGTAGAAACACAGATTTAGTATTAAAACATACATATTATAAATACCGAATTTCCTTACATACGAGGGTTGGAACTTTAATAGTGGCAACTATTTATTTACAGCTCGTACAAAATAGACACGTGTTTCAAAGTTTTACTGACCTTCAGAGTAGTCACTAGCATTGTGTATAACCCGTTACCAGCGATGTGGAAGTCGTAGGATACTCTTAGCAGAGCCAGTTGTGTTGACAGTTCGAGCGGCGCGGTCTATTGGTTCAAATGGCTCTGAGCACTATGAGACTTAACTACTGAGGTCATCAGTCCCCTAGAACTTAGAACTGCTTAAACCAAACTAACCTAAGGATATCACACACATCCACGCCCGAGGCAGGATTCGAAACTGTGATCGTAGCGGTCGCGCGCTTCCAGACTGTAGCACCTAGAACCGCTCGGACACCCCAGCCGGCCGCGGTCTATTGCCCGACGAATTTGCAGCAGTTCTGAAGCGAATGACGTCAAGTGTTTCCTTCAGTTTAGAAACCGAGTTGAAATTACAAGGGCTTAAGTCAGGGCAGTGCAGTAGGTGGCATAGCACTTAGCGGCTCCATCAGTCAAACAAATCAGTAAGAGCTTGCACTGTACGTGATTGAGCATTGTCCTGCAAAATGATGGACAGGTCCTGCAGAAAGTGTCATCACTTCTGTCTCTATGCTGTTCACTTTTGGAACACAACCTACGACCAGCTTAGAAACAGAAGTGATGACACTCTCTGCAGGACCTGTCCATCATTTTGCAGGACAATGCTCAATCACGTACAGTGCAAGCTCTCACTGATTTGTTTGACTGATGGAGCTGCTAAGTGCTATGCCACCTACTGCACTCCCCTGACTTAAGCTGTCGTAATTTCAACTCGATTTCAATCTGAAGGAAACACTTCGCAGTATTCGCTTCAGAACTGCTACAAATTCTTCGGGCCATAGACCGCGCCGCTCGAACTGTCAACACTACTGACAGTGCTAAGATTACGCTGCGACTTCCATATAGCTGGCAACGGGTTATACACAATGCTGGTGACTACTTTGAAAGTCAGTAAAACTTTGAAACGCGTATCTATTTTGAACTAGCTGTAAATAAATAGTTGCCATAATTAAAGTTCCAACCCTCGTATATTTTGAAATGGCAAAATGCTCATGCTCCATTAATTGTCTCATACTGTAATTGTTGTGGAGTAGTCTGGTCGCCAGTTTCTTATGAATACACAGGAGACTTTGATCATAATAAAATTCCTGCTTGTATTTAAAATATATTGACTACCTTATTAACCCACGAATGGAGGCGTTTTTGATACGATACCACGAAGAATATGTAAGATCTGAATAATTTGAAGGGGACGATGAAAGCTTTTCCTGTGGCATTACTCGTCTTGTGAGCGATACGTTGCGTCCAGTGACGATTTCCAGTGCTAAGCCAAAATCTGTATATCAGAGAAGCACTTACACTCATGGTACTAAATATTCAATGCACATAATCAAATGCTTGTATTCCTTACATTTTCTACTGTCTACGGCGCTCTCATGAACCGCAGAACATATTCTCGGTGTGTTAATATACGTATTGTTACGACATGCCTTCATATGGCTAGCGCTCATCACATGTTCCTTTCCTTGACTATTTCGCAGAGACCCACCACGTTTCTCATCTGATCAGTCTACTTAATTTTCACTCACCCTCCGTGGACATCACATCCCAGACGCCTCGATTCCCTACCTTTCTGATTGCACCGTAGTCCTCGTGTTCGTGGCAAGAAGCGAGCATTTCTTGAGCAGTATCAGTTGTGACTGAGATCGGGTTTCGCTTCTCCGATGACATGTCTTGCAGCCAGATTCCTGTTACCGGATTCTCAACCTCAAGATAAATTATGCTAAGGACGCAGGCGAGAGAGGAAGCGGCGCAAGTATCTGAACGTTCTGAAAGAAAATTAGACACGAGTTGCTGTCCTAAAAGTATGAGATCTCATTTCAAACATATGCGTTAAATGACAAAAAGCGCTAAATTCGCTGATTAAATGGAATGTAGTATCATTGGAAGTTTGGTGCTACGTCAGGTTCATTGACCCTTTGTCGTTTGATTGTTGCAATATTGTACAAGGTCAGTTTGTGATGGCCAGTGTAAGGAGCCGCGAGATTCTCCATACGCTATGACCCCTTTGTGCAAAATCCCCGTGGGAGATGCGCCGTTTTCATCAAGGATATTTCGTGTGGAAATGCGACTGCGCTAGTCGACAAAAAAGGCAGCCCCTACCTATGTCCCGCTTCTGCCGCTGCGCCACGCCACTAAATTATCTCACAGAGTACTAAACAGTGAACACACATACTTTGTCTCGTGGCCACCGCACTTGCCCATGAACAAATTTTCTCTTGTTGCTCTCGGTTCTTGTATTGCGTAATATTAATGAGCGCTTGCAGTTAGCACCTGAAACAGGATACGTGTTACCGCGCTATCAAGTTCAACTCTTGCAGCGATTCAGGGTTTTATGGGGTAATACAATCTCTCTGCAGTACAGCTTTGGTCTGTCGTTTGTATAAAGCAGCGGGTATAAAGTCTGTAGCAAAGTAGCCACTGAAAGTAAAAGATCACTTCTCTCTTCCGAGGATTTTCGTGTGACATCATCCTCTCTCTACACGCGTCGGATGGAATGTTGGATTAGTTTTCTGGTATCCACCGCCTAACAAAATTAAAGAAAATAATAATAATACACTGAAAAGCCAAAGAATCCGGTACACCTACCTAATATCGTGTAGGACCCCGCGAGTACGCAGAAGTGCCGCAACACGACGTGGCATGGAGTCGATTAAAGTGTGAAGTAGTGCTGGAGGGAACTGACACCATGAACCCTGCAGGGCTGTCCATAAATTCGTAGGACTACGAGGCGGTGGAGATCTCTTCTGAACGACACGTAGCAAGGCATCCTACATATGCCCAATAATGTTCATATCTGGGGAGGCTGGCGGCCAGCCGAAGTGTTAAACTCAAAAGAGTATTCCTGGAGCCACTCTGTAGCAATTCTGGATGCGTGGGGTATCGCGTTGTTCTGTTGGAATTGCCCAGGTCAGTCGGAATGCACGTTGGACATGAATGGACGCAGGTAATCACACAGGATGCCTACGTACGTGCCATCTGTCAGAATCGTATATAGACGAATCAGGGGTCCCATGTCCGCGGCTCGTGGTCTTGCGGTAGCGTTCTCGCTTCCCGCGCACGGGGTCCCGGTTTCGATTCCCGGCAGGGCTTTTCTCTACCTCGAGATGACTGGGTGTTGTGTGTCTTTCATCATCATTTCATCCTCATTCACTCGCAAGTCGCCATAGTGGCGTTAAAGAACTTGTGGAGCGGCGGCCGAACCGTTCCGCGAGGGGTCTCCCGTCCACCAATGCCATACGCTCATTAGGGGTCCCATATCACTCCAACTGCACACGTCTCACACCATTACAGAGCCTCCACCAGCTTGATCAGTCCCCTGCTGACATGCACGATCCATGAGTTCATGAGGTTGTCTTCATACCTGTACAGTCCATCCGCTCAATTCAATTCAAAACGAGACTCGTCCGACAACAGAACATATTTACTCATCAACTACCCAATGTCGGTGTTGACGGGCCCAGGCGAGGCGTCAAACTTTGTGTCGTGCAGACATTAGGGGGTACACGGGTGGGCCTTCGGCTCCGAAAGCCCACATCAATAATGTTTCGTTGAATGGTTCGCACACTGACACTTAATGCCCCAGCATTGAAATCTGCAGCAATCTGGGGAAGACAGTACTTCTGTGACGCTGAACTATTCTCTTCAGTCGTTCTTGCAGGATTTTTTTTCGGCTGCAGCGATGTCTGTGATTCGACGCTATACCGGTTTCCTGACATTCACGGTACACTCATGAAATGGTCGTACGGTAAAATCCCCGCTTCATCGCTACCTCGGAGATGCCGTGTCCCAAAGCTCTTGCGCTGACTGTAACAACACGTTCGAGCTCACTTAAATCTTGGTAACCTGCTATTATAGCAGCAGCAACCGATCTAACAACTGCGCCAAACACTTGTTATATACGCGTTGCTGACCGCAGCGCCCTATTCTGCCCGTTTACGTATCTCTCTCTTTGAATACGCATTGCGTATACCAGTTTCTTTGGCGCCTCAGTGTAGATAAATGAATGATTGTCTCTGCTGGTATTTACTTATTCTTTAGCATGTATTCTCATTGTGTGGGGAGAAATTCGAAATATGAGCCCAATAATATTCTTCTTCCGTTGCTGCGGAGCAGATCAATCTGTAAGATAAAACTCTGGGTTGATTACTTCACACAGATAAATAACGAAAGAAGAATTTCCGTTATCTTTTGTTTTATTTTCAGAATGTAAATTATCTGATTCCCAAATGTGCGCTCGTATAGAATACTAAATAAATACAACTACGGAAAATTCTTCTGCAGTATTATTCAGATAGGTGTGCCTCTTGCAATTACAGTTACTTATGGCAGAGCTCAACTGAAAAGCCTGTAATTTAATCAGCCGATGAAGGTGAACTTACATCTGTGGAAGTGCCCTCGTCTCCGTAGAGAGGAAGGCAACTGAACCCCCAGAGTAAAAAATGTACTGTTGTCTGGATACAGATCGCAAAAGACTTCATCTTTAAATTATATCGCGATAAATGATCTTGCTACGCTGAAGGCGCCAAAATGTAACGTATATACCACAAGCCGGACTCTCATCTGTTCATATTGTACTAATGAGTGCCCAGCAAGTGTCAAGGCACTTCCATAACAGGCAGAAATATCAGTGCAATCCTACGAAAATTGCTTGTTCATACTGTGCTTCCGGTTGTTCACCTGAGTGTTTTACTCCATTTTATACACAAGATTTCGACGACCGACGCAGTCGTCGTCTTCAGGTGGTATGTACGCGGGGTGAAATTTCCCATCATGTTCAAACTCTAGGGACTGATCGGCGAGGGGATACGGAACAAAAAAAGGTCCAATGAAGTTTTTCCGGAAACGAATTGTTTACGTGATAGAGACCACTTATTCACTCATACATTGTTACAGAGACTGCAGTCTAATATGCGCTGTATCATGGAGCCAGTTACAGTGTGTGTTAAAAATGGTTTCCATGCGCCTCAACGCATGCGTGTATGCGCTCTAGTATGTTCTGTTTCACTCGTTCACATTGGTTGAGCTGCATCTGAACAGTGACAAGGGCAGCATGAATACGCTGCTCCAGTGTCCCCACATCTGGAATGGGCTCTGCATGCACGTAGGCCCCATAACCAGAAATCACACGGGTTGAGATCAGGTGAACGAGCAGGCCATGCAACTGGACTCCCTCGTCTGATCCATCGACCACGGAAGGCACGACTGAGACGCATCCGAACGTTAACGGCGAAGTGGTCTGGAGCATCATCATGTAGTAGCCACATAGACTTCGAATCATCAAAAATGGTTCAAATGGCTCTGAGCACTATGGGACTTAACATCTATGGTCATTAGTCCCTTAGAACTTAGAACTACTTAAGCCTAAGCAACCTAAGGACATCACACAACACCCAGTCATCACGAGGCAGAGAAAATCCCCGACCCCGCCGGGAATCGAGAACGCTACCGCACGACCACGAGCTGCGGACTTCGAATCATCAATGGCACTTCTTACGGCAGAGGAGGCAAAGTTACCCGCAAGGAACGCCGATAGTTCAGGCCCGTTAGGCGACTCGGATGCAAGACTAGTCCCAAAATACTTTCGCCAATTATCCCGGCCCACATATTCCCTCTGCATCGGTGCTGATGATTCGCTGTCACCGTACTATGGGGGCTTCTCAAATTATCCCACAGTTACGGAAGTTGAAGGTACCACTCTCCGTAAAGATGACCTCATCCGTGAACAGAATGGGTGACACAAATCCCGGAATCGTTGTTGTCTGGTGTATAAACCAGTGACAAAACTGATCCCGATGTGGAAAGTCTGTCGCTAGTAAGCACTGCATACGCTGCAAGTGATACGCATTGTAAGAATTGTCACGGAGGATGTTCCACACGGTTGTCTGGCTTATCCTGTACTGGCGGGCCAACTGCCTAGTACAGACACCGCGGTCACCTTCCGGTACTCAAAGTCTGGTGTTAGAACATTTTAAGTACGTCATTCATGACTTCCTGCTTCCTGACACGACCCTGTTTCAAACAAATAGCGAAACACTATTGCAAACACTGAATGCTGTTTTTGTTGTCGGCGGGGATAAATCTCCTCATACAACCTTGCTGCTCGCCACCCGTTGCCATAACCCTTTCCATAAGTAAACACTATGACGGGAAGCTCTCGATTCGAATACGGAAACATTGTGTAAAACTCTGTATCACGTCCACTAAAATGTGACGCAACATTACCAGTTACTATGCTAGGTGAGGGGGCTAGAGCATACGTATAGGAACAGTACCGCCCTCTAGGAGGACACCATGCGTACTGTAACTGTTGGTGCATGGTACAGCGCGTATTAGACCGCAGTCTCAGTAACGAAGTATGAATCAAGAAATGGTCTGTAGCAAGGAAACCATACATTCCCGGACGTAAGTTCATTAGACGTTTTTTGTTCCGTATCCTATCGTCGATCAATCCCTAGCGTTTGTACGCGGTGGAAATAGATATCCCAAGAGGAACAGTGAAAAATGGTCAATAATCAGGGATATGACAGGAACGATTATTTGAAAGCCGGCCGCGGTGGTTCTAGGCGCTTCAGTCCCGAAACGCGCGACTGCTGCGGTCGCAGGTTCGAATCCTGCCTCCGGCATGGATGTGTGTGATGTCCTTAGGTCAGTTAGGTTTAAGTAGTTCTACGTTATAGGGGACTGACGACCTCAGATGTTAAGTCCCATAGTGGTCAGAGCCATTATTTTTTTTTTTTTTTTACTATTTCAACCAGAAAATTTGGGCTCTAGAATCTATTATCTCAATTGCTATGAGTACTGCTTCTCCGATACTGTGAAACAAATCTAATGTACTGCAAGCTCTACGCTTTGAGAATTGCTAGCATGGAATGTAACAAGAGAAAAACTTCTACAACCCGCTCATCATAAGAATAAACCTGATGTGAACAAACACAAACGTGATGATGGTTCAAATGGCTCTGAGCACTATGCGACTTAACTTCTGAGGTCGTCAGTCGCCTAGAACTTAGAACTAATTAAACCTAACTAACCTAAGGACATCACACACATCCATGCCCGAGGCAGGATTCGAACCTGCGAACGTAGCGGTCGCTCGACTCCAGACTGTAGCGCCTAGAACCGCACGGCCACTTCGGCCGGACAAACGTGATGATTGGTCAGAAGCCGTAGCACACGTACACTGATGTTGTTACGCTCTTGGAAGTAGGTCCTACTTTTGTGTCAGATATATTATTAATAAGTTACGTTAAATGAAACTTTAGGATATTCTAATTTATTAATAGTCATCAAAGTTTTGCTTAATCACGCTTTAGCTACGCAGTTTTCATTTCAAAAATCCTGTACAGTCACAGCCTCTGCAACGTTGTGCTCTGATTGTCGCGCTGTTAATGCGCGGTATCAAAATGGGTGAGGCTGTCTCCTATTCCGTAGTGAAACACGTGCGTGGATCACGGTTAAAATGTGCCGAGAAATACGGAGATAATCGGCTTTGAAGTTTTTCCAGCGTTGTATGTAATGCAGTTTATAAAAGCACTGAGATAGAATGTGTAGCACAGTCGGTAGCGTAATGGGATGTAAGCCAAATGCGGTTAATAGGGTGTTGGATTTTTTTTTCTCGTTTAATTTGAAATAGCTACATCTCGTAATTATAAAACTCATCATCATTTTTTCTGAATAATGTACGTCTTCTTGTTCCTAATTTCATATTTGACGCGAAATTCCTGTTTCAGTATCAAATACAAATTCTTAATCATTGAAGTTTCATGAAAGACTATTCATAAAAGTTGTTTCAATTAAGAAAACATAACAATCTCGTTTTTAAGACAAAAATGAAAAACTAAATCCTCGTTATTTGGATTATGTCCATTGTTTTATACCACAAAGCTAGATAAATATCGTAGAAACATGGAAAACAATCATTTTCACAGGATCGAGCACATCATACAAATAACATTTTTACACTTGCTACTGTACTACTACAATATGAACCCAACAGAACTGATCTGGAGCCAAGCTGCAGGATTTGGCCCGAGAATTAACAAGACTGTTAAAGCTGCCAGACTTACTGGAACTAACGCATGCTGCTTTTCACATGTCACTACCGAACGCTGGCGGGATATAGAAGGCTCGTCATAAAAGAAGAGGAGAAAATGCTGTTCCTGGTTCGTTTCGTGGATTCTGTTGTTGATACGTAGCAGGTATTGATTCGTAGCAGGTGACACTTCCAGAACTGAAACGTATCACTCGGTTTAGGATATGGAGGGAGCTAAGAGATTACCAGACGACTGACTGTAAGTAATACCTTCAGTGGCTTCAATATTTAACTATACGGTGAAATTCTTCAATATTCTCTTACGTTACACGCAGCTTATGCAGAAAAATGACCCTGTGGTTAAGTTAGGAATTTCCGTCATTCTTGTTTCTATAATAGTATGTTAGCTAAAAACGATAACGTGTTGCGGTTTTCGTCTAGTCATCTAAGGAGCGCATTTTGGGAGATTTGCAGTGTATTATTTCATTTTCCTCAAAAATTAAATGGCATTAGAAGCTATATTGCTCCATCGCTCGTATCTTTTTACTTGTGAACTGCAGCTGGCTACGCCACTGCAGGCTAGCTGTACCAGCTCACCGGCTAGAGCTGTCCAAGTTAAATGCGCCGGCAAACCTGTTGTCCCGTATTATCGGTAAGTCGATGTGCGCGTAACTCACAACACAAAACGTACCCTCATTATTGTACTTGACAGTACTCGATATAGCTTGGCTGCGGTTCCACGTGAAACGGAAATCCAATGAGGTTCCAGCAAACGCAGAAGAATACATAGTGCAGTGTTTACATCAGGTTTATTCTTAAGATGAAAGGATTATGGTACCCATGGGCACTGAAGCGCATTCCTTAACAGCTATGAACACATGTTCAAATCGGCTAGTGTGAAACACATCTCTTCTCTGGAACCAGAGAGCACAGCTTACGCATTTTGCACCCCACTTTACTTGAGTTTATTGGTTTGAATGGTTGTTCCTGTCATATGTCTTATATATACTGCCTGACTTAAAATGTGGTGAATGTAATTTCTACATCTACATCTACATCTACGTACATACTCCGCCATACGGTGCGTGGCGGAGGGTACCTCTTACCACAAAAAGCATCTTCTCTCCGTGTTCCACTCCCAAACAGAACGAGGGAAAAATGACTGCCAATATGCCTCTCTACGAGCCCTAATCTCTCATATCTTATCTTTGTGGTCTTTCCGCGAAATATAAGTTGGCGGCAGCAACATTGTACTGCAGTCAGCCTCAAATGCTGGTTCTCTAAATTTCCTCAGTAGCGATTCACGAAAAGAACGCCTCCTTTCCTCCAGAGACTCCCACCCGCGTTCCTGAAGCATTTCCGTAACACTCGCGTGATGGTCAAACCTACCAGTAACAAATCTAGCAGCCCGCCTCTGAATTGCTTCTATGTCCACCCTCAATCCGACCTGATAGGGATCCCAAACGCTCGAGCAGTACTCAAGAAATTTCGTACATGTATACATTTTCGGCACGTAACTAAATGATTTAGCTGCCACTAGTGTTGTTCGTATTTAGTGTCGTTGCAAGAGCTGGCGGGATACAGAAAGTGCTTGAACAGCGTCAGATATTGAATGACCACTGTGGGGTGTACGGATCTGCGGTGTACTCGTGCGAGACTGTGTTATCAGCTTTTGACAGAGTCTGAAAGGGGCCTCATTGCGTTTCTTCAGTTGACTGCCTGCTCGAATCGCAGAGTAACAAGATTTTTGAGGCAAATAATAGAGGTGACCCGATGAAGGATTGCGTGGGAACTTGCGAGCGGGCATACGAGTCGTCAAGGTTTCGGTCGTCCACGTTCGATCAAGCGTGGGAGGAACGTCGTATTGTACACCGAGAACGTAGCAAAAGCCTTACATATGCGAAACCACTCAACAATAAGTAATGAACTCCCCTGCTAACACTGCGTGATTCGTTACCCTAGCACCAGATCGCCCCAGACGTAGGCTACCGTTTACACCACAACACAACCGCTTCATCTGGAATAGCGACGCACTGGATGACGATAGTCGCTGAGTTTGGTGGCAGTATGGGTAGGCGTCCCTTTCTTCGAGTGTTTTGGAGAGGCACATTGGTACGCTGGTACGAGATGGACATCTCCGTCCTCTCACAGGGCAGTAAAGTGGTGTCGTTTTTCAACAGCGTGATGGTAAGATGATTTCCGCTAACAGCTGCTAAAATTGTTGTTTATTAAAACACAACCGGTGTCACGGCCTAAAGCCGCATCATCAGGTGCAACAAAGTTAAAAGATGATATGCATACCCATCGCTCCTAGTCAAAATTGTACTACTCAGTGAATATCGTCGGTACCATGACGAGCGAAAGATAACGAAGGTGTGCTCCATCCATTTAGGACAAACTGCTGTTTGGCGAAACCTGCGGTTATCCAACCACGTTTTAAAATTGCCTGCATCGGTTTGCGGCTCGCTTTTACTTCGTCCAGCACCGAGCTCCCCTGCCGTCACATCGACGCAGGCAAATTTTAAAACGTAGCTGCGTAACCGCAGGTTTCACCAGACAGCAGCTTGTCCTAAATGAATGGAGCACGTGTTCGTTACATTTGGCCCGCCGAAGTATTGACGAAACTCGCCGAACAGCAAAATTTTGACTAGGAGCGATGTGTTTGCTCATGATCCTTTAACGTTGTTGCACCTGATGATGCGGCTTTAGGGCGCGAAACTGGCTGTGTTTTTTAATAAACACTAATTTCACCAGCTGTTAGCAGAATTCTTCGTAAGATCGTACCTTTCAACAGTTGCGGATGCCCCCGTACAAAAAAATAGTTTGTGAATTTTCAACAGGACGATGTCCATCCACACACGGGATGTGTCTCTATGAATTGTGTCCGTTCAAAAAAATGGTTCAAATGGCTCTGAGCACTATGGGACTAAACATCTATTGTCATCAGTCCCCTAGAACGTAGAACTACTTAAAACTAACTAACCTAAGGACATCACACCACACCCAGCCATCACGAGGCAGAGAAAATCCCTGACCCCGCCGGGAATCGAACCCGGGAACCCGGGCGTGGGAAGCGAGAACGCTACCGCACGACCACGAGATGCGGGCAATTGTGTCCGTGATGTTGAGGTAGCTGGCCGGCTAGATCCACAGAACTGTCACTGATAGATCATAGGTGGGGCCATCTCTGACGACAACTCCCAACCAGAGCCCGTATCCAGGATGTCAAGGGCCAATTACACAGTTGGGGGACCAGATTTCCACAGCAGGGGACTCCAACTGAATCACTGCATGCAAGCAGGCCACAAGGGGCCGGCAATTACATCAGCGTATTCATAGTGCCAACTTCTTTGTAAATTTGTCTTGATATTGTAATTCTTGCAATAACATCACCTATCCTGTCAGTCCTTGAAGTTTAATTTAGTTTCCTTCCCACCTTTTTTGTATCTTCGTAAACTGAGTTCCGGATAGCAAGCTTTGCTTAAATTTAAGATGGTGTTTTATTGGGTTTTCCGATATCTTTGTTTCGAAAGACTCCTTAATTACACTGCTGCTGAAACTGGGCTTTGCACAACGATATTGGTCTCGTTGTATTTCGTTTCATGATGATATTCGGGGCAGTGCGTGGTAGCAGGTGATTTACTTGGTGGTTTTACTTGGGTTTGTCTCTGCTGTTCCTTGCATCTCTCTTTCAGCATTCTGATAGTCCGCCCCACGTAAATGAGGCCACATTCAGATCGAAGGGATGTAAAAACCCGGCTTTCTGAGAGTTAGATCATTTTCAGAATATATTGTACCATAGTTAGCGTGAATGAAATCCACTGCTTGTCACTTGTCTGCAGGAGTGTACTGATATTCGAGAAAACTGGGGCAGCATAAAACCAGGACTTCTTCACTACTCTTTCCCTTTTTCTAAACGTCTTCCACAGGCGTTCTTGATTTTACTGCAATTCGATGTCAGTATATCGATCTGAGTATCCATTCCTTCGTAACAATACTTTTTAGGATTTATAATTCTTCAGCGAGGGTAAAACGTCGGCGAATGGTAGGTGACCGCCTTTTTCAAGCTCGATAACTCCAGAATTGGTCGCACTAGCGTCTCGAGTACGATTTCCTTTTCAGTTCCACCGCAGTGTCGCATAACCATTGCAAGTAACGTAGGTCTTCCGTTTGCCTTCCCTAGTACCGATTTTACGTGTTGGTCCAAATATTTTATAACTGTCTTTGCTACAGCCCCTATATACTTATGTATGACGTGCAGTACTCCAGATGTTCAGCACTAATATTATAAACCAGTATTTTCTTTAGCACTAGCATCCACCCTTTGTCAGATATTCATTCATGAATGACGTCACATATCAGCTACTACAGCATCTCAAAAATGCGATTGACAGGGTAACGAAACTAAAATAAAAAGGATGGAAAAAGAGTACTCATGTTTTTTCAATTAGTGTTAATATTTAATTACCTACAAACAAATATGGATTCATGTGTTTTTGTAGGTATGTTGCCAAACAATGGAACCGCAGTAAAATGCTTTGTAAGGGCTAGGGCACATCTCAGGCTACGATCCATTCTTTGTCTTTGCTTTCGTTTTCATTTTTTCAGCAGCCGTAAATTTATTTCATACCTCCAGGTTATGGCTCTGAGCGGAACTGGCCAAGGCTTTCTAATTAAGGGTCCTCTCGTTCTTTAACACTCGACCTGGCGAGCTTGCGTATAAAGTGCGGCAATCACAAATAACATTGTTTTGTGCCGTTCCATTTTGTTTAGAGCTGTGGGGCCACTATTGCCTCAGCTGACACAGTAATACGTTGTGTTGTCACACGTCAAAATGAACTGCAGTAATAAAAATGAAACAGCTAGGTACGTGAGAAAAAATTTACGATTCGAATAAGCGGTTGACAGTGATCTGACGCAACTGCGCTTTTTAATGCTGCGAATGGGTCATTACTATGGCGTGACACTTTCATGCGGCAACAGAGTGATATAATGAAGGTTTATTTTTTATTGTTTAATCAAACAGTGATTTAGTTCATGTAATGTAGGTTTAATTTATCGTTGTTTAATTAAACTAAGATTAAACTGTTATTTTTCTCATACGTATTTACCTTGGTAGCAGAAGGACTGATTATCCTTAAATGAAAAACGGTACGCCTTCTCGAGAGCTAAGGTGATTAGGCGTTGCGTGGAATTTTCAATTAGTCTTCTGGTATTCAGCCAGATCTTCGTCTGCTCTGTAGGGACTAGGGGTTAGTGGGGCAGGTGCGGAGCAGATGGTTGCAAGGTGAAACATCTTCATTCAGTCTTGCGCTACAGCGCCTAGTCATTATAAGAAAAATGTTCAAGCGTGTGTGAAATCTTATGGGACTTAACTGCTAAGGTCATCAGTTCCTAAGCTTACACACTACTTAACCTAAATTATCCTAAGGACAAACACACACACCCATGCCCGAGGGAGGACTCGAACCTCCGCCGGAAGTCATTGTTCGTGTCTTGTACTTCTATCATTGTTTGCTCCAGCGATTGGCCCAGTTACCATTTATCAGCCGCGAGCGACACATGGTAATGACGCGAATGTCTGTCCGGATTCTTGTAGAGATCCTCTGCTACCGGAAGAGCAGAACGCTCCATTGCGGGTAGGCGGCGATGGTACCGCCCTGGCTGTGAAACGCCGCCCTCCGTGGCACTGCGGCAGGAGTTCGGCTCCTGGCAGAGTCTGGAGGCGGCTCATCCTTTGCACTGACCCAAGTCCACGAGTGCGGAGATAAACCCGTGATCTGGTCTGGTGGAGCTGGGTGTCCAGACAGGAGTCGGTTGCTCGCTGGCTCATAACGTGTTTCGAGACTTGCATAGCCCTGGTGTCGCGTAGAGTACTGCCAGACCGCCTAACTCTACAAGAATCAAAGGGTATTTATAGTGGGAGAAAGCTTTTGACAATGTTAACTGGAATACTCTCTTTCAAATTCTGAAGGTGGCAGGGGTAAAATACAGGGAGCAAAAGGCTATTTACAATTTGTACAGAAACCAGATGGCAGTTATAAGAGTCGAGGGGCATGAAAGGGAAGCAGTGGTTGGGAAGGGAGTGAGACAGGGTTGTAGCCTCTCCCCGATGTTATTCAATCTGTATATTGAGCAAGCAGTAAAGGAAACAAAAGAAAAATTCGGAGTAGGTATTAATATTCATGGAGAAGAAGTAAAAACTTGGAGGTTCGCCGATGACATTGTAATTCTGTCAGAGACAGCAAAGGACTTGGAAGAGCAGTTGATCGGAATGGACAGTGTCTTGAAAGGAGGATATAAGATGAACATCAACAAAAGCAAAACGAGGATAATGGAATGTAGTCAAATTAAATCGGGTGATGCTGAGGGAATTAGATTAGGAAATGAGGCACTTAAAGTAGTAAAGGAGTTTTGCTATTTAGGGAGTAAAATAACTGATGATGGTCGAAGTAGAGAGGATATAAAATGTAGACTGGCAATGGCAAGGAAATCGTTTCTGAAGAAGAGAAATTCGTTAACGTCGAGTATAGATTTAAGTGCCAGGAAGTCGTTTCTGAAAGTGTTTGTATGGAGTGTAGCCATGTATGGAAGTGAAACATGGACGATAACTAGTTTGGACAAGAAGAGAATAGAAGCTTTCGAAATGTGGTGCTACAGAAGAATGCTGAAGATAAGGTGGGTAGATCACGTAACTAATGAGGAGGTATTGAATAGGATTGGGGAGAAGAGAAGTTTGTGGCACAACTTGACTAGAAGAAGGGATCGGTTCGTAGGACATGTTTTGAGGCATCAAGGGATCACAAATTTAGCATTGGAGGGCAGCGTAGAGGGTAAAACTCGTAGAGGGAGACCAAGAGATGAATACACTAAGCAGATTCAGAAGGATGTAGGTTGCAGTAGGTACTGGGAGATGAAGAAGTTTGCACAGGATAGAGTAGCATGGAGAGCTGCATCAAACCAGTCTCAGGACTGAAGACCACAACAACAACATCAATGGCACGTTTGTGGTGCCGACACGTCGCTTCCAGGCACGTACAGATCAAAACCTTCGTGGTCCACTGATTTGGAAACTCCCCTCAGCCGGGTCGTAGGTGCGCTACTTTTCTGCCTCGTCGCCAAAATAGTGCGGCTCGGCAGGACAGGGCAGGGGTAGGTAAACAGATTGGTTAATAAAATCGCACATCCGGGCCTGCCTGCTAGCGTACACGCTCGCCTCACGTGCTGAGGCACTGGAGCTGCCTTTCTCACAGTAACGCCCAAAATTAGCGACGGCTTTACACTTTAGATTTTTTGAGTTTTATTACGCAGATTCCAAACAAATGGCTCTCACATTTCGTTACAGTGTTGCTACACACATCCTCTTGCAGAATGTGGGTCAACGAAATTTTTATGTGGGGTGAGACTGTGCAGATACTTATTTGAGCCGGAAACGAACGGAAACAAATCTGAGGCTCATTCTGCCGGCCGCGGTGGCCGAGCGGTTCTAGACGCTTCAGTCTGGAAACGCGCGACTACTACGGTCGCTGGTTCGAATCCTGCTTTCGGCATGACTGTGTGTGATGTCCTTAGGTTAGTTAGGTTTAAGTAGTTATAAGTTCTTGGGGACTGATGACCTCAGATGTTACGTCCCGTAGTGCTCAGAACCATTTTTTGAGGCTCATTCTCGTGTCTCACTTCCTCACCAGGAAACGGCTTCTACTTGAACATTTGCTAGAAATTCACAGTTTTACGGGAGAAAATATTTTTTCAACTTAGTTTCAAGAACAAACGCTATATTTATTTCAGAATAACCCCCTTTCACTTTGATGTTAAGGGTGATGTGATATACGCTTTGCCAGTACAGACATAAGTCATGCGTGTCAATAGCAGTAGGTACATGCCAGCATATCTTAAGATAAAAATTAAACATACCTAATACAACCTATCACCTAACATAATAGGTACTAGCCGGCCTGTGTGGCTGAGCGGTTCTAGGCGCTTCAGTCTGGAACCCCGCAATCGCTACGGTCGCAGGTTCGAATCCTGCCTCGGGCATGGATGTGTGTGATGTCCTTAGGTTAGGTAGTTTTAAGTAGTTCTAAGTTCTAGGGGACTGATGACCTCCGATGTTAAGTCCCACAGTCCTCAGGGCCATTTGAACCGTAATAGCTACTACATAGATACCTAGGTATCTACTAGTATGTTACAAAAATAATGTCTCCAGTGAAACTATGAAGTTAAATGTCATCGAAACTGACTTTTTAGAAGCTTTCCTGATGGAAATCTTGCTACACTTTATTTCCTTTACTGCTAAATTCAACTGTTCATCTGTCCATTTTCAATACCGCCGTCCTCCGATCATTTTCGTGTATGTACAACCGATACCTCTACATATCAAAGAAAACAATGACAAAAAAGCTGGTGGCACACACTCGCTTACATAAGTGATTACTCCTCCCATCATCATATTTAAACAAAAAGTTTTGCATCATCCTGGTTCCAAGAACTCCTGAAGATAGACGTTGACTGTGGTTACTGTATCACAGACACACTCACCTTGACTGTTCAGACATGTCACTAAACCCGCCCAAAGGTGTAAACAACCATGCATAAGCAGCGCGTATTAGACGTAGGGTGTCCGACATCCGATCAGTTTCTAGTCACTTCACCAGGAAGGAGGTACTCAGCTCGTGTCGTCTGTAGTTCAACAGTGCCTAAAAGGTCAATACCGCATTGTTACTTTGTTCCAGGAAGGGCTTTCAACAAGGGAAGTGACCAGATGTCTTGGAGTGAACTAAAGCAGTGTTGTTCGGACATGGAGGAGATACAGATGATCGCTACGTACGGCTTATGGCTCGTAGGAAACCTCTGCAACGCTACCGTGTTGAAGAGTGCTTTCCGTGCAGCCACAGCACGTCTGTTACGACTCAAACTGTGCACAATAGGCTGCATGATGCGCAACTTCACTCCCGACGTCCATGGCGAGGTCAACTTCGCAACCACGACACCATGCAGTGCGGTACAGATGGGCCCAACATCATGCCAAATGGACCGCTCGAGACATGTTTGGAGGCAACCCGGTTAGACTGAACGCCTTAGACACATAGTCCATTGAGTGCAGCAAGGTGTACGTTCCCTGTTGTTTTTGGGTGGCATCATGTTGGGCTGACGTACGCCGCTTGTGGTCATGGAAGGCGCCATAACGGCTGTACGATACGTGAATGCCATCCTCCGACCGATAGTGCAACCGTATGGGCAGCGTATTGGCATTCGCCTTCATGGACGACAATTCGCGCCCGCATGGTGCACATCTTGTGAACGACTTCCTTCAGGATGACGACATCGCTCGACTAGAGTGGCCAGAATGTTTTCCGGACATGAACCCTGTCGAACATGCCTGGGATATATATATACTCTCAACCAGTTTGATGGTCTAGTAAATGTCAAGGTGCTTCTCTAACAGTCAGAAATGTCGATGCATCCAATCAGATACGTGTGTCCCTGTGCAGTGTGCTTTGAGGTGTCAAGCTCAACCATTTATCACGAAAAATATCGTTTTCAGGTGCTCTGTCGTATAAAAAAAGGACGTTGCAAAAAGATGTGTACACGTATGTACACGTCGGTGGATTTGTAAGTAAGAGCTCTGTGACAAGTAAAACGGCTACCAGAGTTAACTGGTCTTGATTAACTTCTCATGGTCGTGGTTCAAAGTCACGTATAATTTTTTAAGGGATGTTACTTTTGCCGTTGACTGTAGAAATTATTTAATTCACTATTGCAATTTCGGCCTTTGGGCCATTTTCAAGTAGTAATGCAAATGATATTGCTTCAGCACATGTCAAACTTTAAAATACTCCCAAATGTATACATGTCATCGTCAAAAATAGACCTTTTCTCTGTAGAACTACAGTAACTCCTCTGATGTTACTGTATTTCTGCAGTGAAAATGCCTTTTTATAACGATGACATGTAGACATTTCTGGGTATTTTAAAGTCCGTCTCACGGCGAAAACGATGTCCTTCAAAAAGTACATTAGTCTCGTTCGTGTTCAGTGCTGCCACAAGGTCCGTTAGGATATGCACAGTATACCAAAAAGACATTACAGCTTTAAAATTCATATAAATTTATTTAAAGAAGATGGAGAGCTGGGATTAGTGCTATTTTGTAGAGAAACACAGCAAGTTTTTGTTACGTTAAAGTACAGATGTCGTATGTGTCTTCCGTTGCTTATCCTGCACACATCCCATTGGAAGTCAATTCCTTCCCAGACTCTGTAGCATTGATTGTGTAACTTACTCAGTGGCGGCGTAAATTCTTGCTGTAAGTTGAGCTAGAGAAATCGGCACAGGAGGTACAAACGCGCCAAACACGATGTCCTTGATGAATCCCATAAAGAAAAAAAACTGAGTGGTGTGAGGTCTGCGGAACGTGGGGGCCATGCAGTTGGCGCACAACGGCCAATCCGTTGACCAGGGAAGCGGTCACTGAGAGAATCCCGGGCGTCAGCCAGGTAGTTAGTGGGGTGGTGCACCATCTTGCATAAAGTAAATATTTTGTTCTTGGTCATCCTCTTCGATCTGTCGTATCAAAAATGGTTGTAACACTACCCCGTTGGTGGTTCTCTCACAAAACAAAAGGGCACATAAAACGTTCAATTTAGGGCTGTCACGAACATGTTGCAATGTTTGATGTGGATTTTCACTGTGCCAAACCCTACAGTTATCTGTGTTAATCTTGCCACTTAAGTGAAAAGTTGACTCGTCAGGAAAGATATTTTTGTCCATGAAATAATCATCCTCGTGTAATCAATTTAACATATCCGCGCAGAAGCTCTTGGGAGCAGTTTTATCAGTGTCATTTATTGCTTGTACGATCGTCAATCTGTACGGTTTAAAATGCAAACGGTTTCTCAATACACTCCAAACAGTCGTATGTGGGATTTGCAGTTCGCGAGATGCGGGCCTGGTCGATTTCGGAGAGCTGTTGACAAAACGTTGTCTTACACGTTCAGCGACGTCGTCAGATGTGCTTGGACGACCTGATGATTTCCTTTGTCTTACCCTGTTTTTACAAAACATGTATGCCACTCATAAACTGTAGGCCTACTAGGAGGATGTTTAGCGTACTTGGGCCGACCGAGGTGGCCGAGCGGTTCTAGGCGCTGCAGTCTGGAACCTCGCGACCACTACGGTCGCAGGTTCGAATCCTGCCTCGGGCATGGATGTGTGTGATGTTCTTAGCTTAGTTAGGTTTAAGTGGTTCTAAGTTCTAGGGCACTGATGTCCTCAGAAGTTGAGTCCCATAGTGCTCAGGGCCATTTGAACCATTTAGCGTACTTGGTACGGAGATTAAGCTGAACTGTTTTCGCCGAATTCGATTCTTCAAACCAATACACACACAGCTAGCACGCTCGGTTCCAGTAAAGGCAGCCATCTTTCACGTAACTGACATGAAACTAGTCGCAGGTAACGCAGATGTAGGACTCTGATTCACTGGAAGGAACAAAGATGGTGACAGAAAACCCTCTTTCGATCAGTACTTGAATATTTTCGTCCGTCTGGGATCCGTATCAGATAGAGCGGACGGAGGAAATACAGCAGATCGGAAAAGAGCAGCACGTTTCGCTACAGATTCATTTAAAAAGCAGCAAAACGTCACAGAAATCTTCAGCCAACTCCAATGGCAGGCGCTGCATCAGAGATGGTGTGCGACACAGTGTGGCTTATTGATAAATTTCCGACGGCCCACATTCTTAGAGAAGGCAACCAGTATACTGTTCCCTCCCCACACGGAGAGGTCACGAAAGCAAAATTAGGGAGCCTCTAACTCACTCGGAGGCATACTAACGATCGTTTTCCCCACGAACGATTTCTTGACTGGAACAGGATATGAGGAACTGATAGCACTACCTTCCATCACGAACCGTAAACTGGCTTGCGTAAATATGTATCTAAATGTAGATGAAGTAGCACGAGGCAGATGCCTTGCGTCATAGGATCGGGATAAGCGGAGAAATCGTCAGTGGTCAGGTGGGTGATTAAGAAGATTTAGAAGATGACGGTTTTCTAAATTTATAACCCTGACTGAACCACTTTCGTTTCTAATCCAAAGGGAATTTGATTCCAATGGGTAGTTAGCCACAGGTCGGTGGTGACAGAGCTTACTGATCACTGAGACTGCCTCCACACAGTGACGGAGAATTAGTAGTAATTTGGTTTTCTAGGGCTTCACAGTTCGTCCAGAGCAAAGTGCCATACAGTTAGGATTACATTGTCGCTTACTCTTTTTTCAGGAAATGTTTAATGACTGCTCACGGTGGTTGCTGTAAGGTGCCTCTTACGCGAGGAAGACATTTTTACCAGTTTTAATAAATTATTGTCTCTTATTGATGTATTCACGATAGTGCTGTAGTCCGTAGCCGGCCATGAGTCGGAGAGCATTTCCCACGCTGGCTGGCTAGGTGATGAAGCGACCATATGTCGCGCGTAGTGGGGTGGGGCTCGGCGCTGGACCGTAGCAACAAGCGCCAGCCCTTGAAATATACATGACGGGAACTACCGCCATCTTGGCGCCAAAGTCACCGATTTTGATTATTTATATTTAATAATTAAAGTCATTTATGACAACATGAATACTAGGAGGAGCCTCCGGATGTTTGAAACTATTTATCGCAATTTTGCCTCGTTAAAAATCACACCCGTTCGTTAACAAATGCATATCTTAGTAAGTACGAAATTGATCGGATATCCACGAACTGTGACTAAACTAGTAAGAGATACGGACTGCGCGCCGAAGTCGGCAGTCGGCGTTAAGAGCTCTTCCTGTCTTGTTCGATGGTAGCCATGCTCTCGATTACAAGTAGTTTGTGACATAAGTGTTTCATTATTGATCTAATAGGAATAAAAGTGATGTTACGGCATTCTGAATGTTAATATCGAGTAAATAGATACCCCAAAGTTGATCGACAGCAATTTCAGATAATTAGCTTCCACAGACAGAGACATCCAATGCGCCAATGAAGAATCTGCACGGGAGGACATTTACGAGAGCTGCACCGCGCACAGGTAGGAGGAAATCCGACGACACGACCCACCAAGGCGGATCAAGGAAGGTCCGACATACACTCGCAAATTCCGGTTGGGAATGCTGACCAGTTTTACTGTACGTCACATATACCACCCTCTACGGACTCGCGGCTAAGCTGAGTAATAACAGTATCAGTTTAGAAGCGAGGAGACGTTGCATGGTCTATTTCGATCAAGAGATGAGATGTCACGACAGGGACTTTCCAGCCCTGGAGGCAGCTGTCAGACGATGATCAAAAGATGTCTTTCCGTTCCGCTTCACGTCGCGGAAGTTGAACTCCAGAAAAAAGAAAGAAATAATAACAGTAAAAAAGGAAATCACGTTTCCTTGCAGCCGATACAACAAGAACGCAATCTTTCACGGCGCGTCCCAGAGGACGTAAATTTGCTTTCGAACAGGAAATTTCCGATAAAAGATTTTCTGCGCGTGGCTCACCTGCCGATATTGGCCACGACGTCGATGTACCGCGCCACCCTTCAGCGGGCATTTCCACTTCCACGCCCTGCCCCCTCCCCCAATCCCTCTCTTCTCCCTCCACCGCAACCGTCTGCCTCCCAATCTCGCCCCCGGACAAGCCCCCACCCACACAACCCATCAGCCCAACTGGGTGCGCTCAGCAGCCGTTACAGTACGCTGCACTACGCTGCACTACACTACACAGGCAGCAGGCACCAACAGCAGACGGCCAGTGCTGCCCGTCGGTTACGCCACAGTTGCTGGTTTGCGGTGTTGTGGTTATGGTTCTTTGCAACTTCCTGCTCGCTACAACCCGTGGCGTTCAGCTGCATCAGCAGCTCACCTAGCAAACAGTGGCTGGCGGTATTCCTCTAATCAGTGAACGCACTCCGACACTGAAGCGCCAAAGAAACTGGATAGGCATGCATAATCAGAGACATGTAAACAAGCGGAATACGGCGCTGTGGTCGACAACGCCTATGTAGGGCAACAAGTGTCTGGTGCAGCAGTTAGATCGCTTACTGCTGCTATAATGGCAAGATTAAAATGAGTCTGAACTTGGTGTCATAGTCGGCGCACAAGCGATGGGGTACAGCGTCTCCGAGGTAGCGATGAAGTGGGGATTATCCCGTGCGACCATTTCACGATTGTACCGTGAATATCAGGAAACCGGTAGAACATCAAATCTCCGACATCACAGGGACCGGAAAAATATCCTGCAACAACGGGACCAACGACGATTGAAGAGAATCATTCAACCCAAATTGCTGCAGGTTTCAGTGCTGAATCATTAAAAAGTGTCAGCGCGCGAACGATTCAAAGAAACATCATCGATATGAGATTTTGGAACCGAGTGCCCACTCGTGTAACCTTGATGACTGCACGACACAAAGCTTCACGCCTCGCCTGGGCCTGTCAACACCGACATTCTACTGTTGATGACTGCCAACATGTTGCCTGGTCGGGCGAGTCTCGTTTCAAATTGTATCGAGCGGATGGAAGTGTATGGGTACGGAGACAACCTCTTGAATTCATGGACCCTGCATGTTACCAGGGGACTGTTAATGGTGGTGGAGGCTCTGTAATGGTGTGAGACGTGTGCAGTTGGAGTGATGTGGGACCTCTGATACGTCTAGATACGACTGTGACAGTACACAGATACGTAAGCACCCTGTCTGATCACCTGCATCTATTCATGTCCATTGTTCATTCCAGCGGACTTGGGCAATTTCAACAGGAAAATGCGACACTCCGCACGTTCAGAATTGCTACAGAGAGGCTCCAGGAACACCCCTCTGAGTTTAAACACTTCCGCTGGCCACCAAACTCCCCAGACATTAACATTATTGAGCATATTTGGGATGCCTCGCAACGTGCTCTTCAGAAGAGATATCCACCTCCTCGTACTCTTTCGGATGTATTGACAAACCTGCAGGATTAATAGTATCAATTCGCTCCAGCACTACACGATATTAGGCGGGTGTACCAGTTTCTTTGGCTCTTTAGTGTATCATTCACTCTGTAACAAAAATATAACATTAATGCATTGTTAATAAACACGATACACTTCAGTAACTGTCAAGATGGCTTTCTGGACTGTAAAACAATAGTAATAATAATAATAACTGCAGTGATGATAATAATAATGGTAGTAAACATCTTTGACTACGAATGTATCCCTGATGTAGCTTCACACGTCAGTTAGACACATGATCTGTCTTTCGTATGTTGTTTGAAATATATATGAAGAAGTGATAAAATGAGCCCAAATTTCATGTTTTAACTCCACTTTAATAGGTCGCCTTCTTCTCTGTCTATGTGTTCGGTAAAAATTTGGCAGTTTATGTGAAACTGACTTCCAAATGAGCTACAGATCTGAAATTTTAAAGTAGATCAGAGCTGGGCGTCAATGCAACATTAACTCCCTTTCTTCTCGATCAGATCGCTATGTGTGGGAGTGAGAAATGTTGGTAACGCCTGACATCTCGACTGCCCTGAAGGACCTGAATATTGTGCTCATAGTACTGTAATGAGTTCCAAGCGATATGATACGCGAGCGGACAACGGACATAGATGAGCAGGGAGAGAGTGGTGGAAGAGGAGATGGACAGAGAAAGGGATAGGAATAGATATGTGCAATATATGTGACATGTGTATAAGACTGAAATAATTGGTAATAGTTAGTATCTACACTCCTGGAAATTGAAATAAGAACACCGTGAATTCATTGTCCCAGGAAGGGGAAACTTTATTGACACATTCCTGGGGTCAGATACATCACATGATCACACTGACAGAACCACAGGCACATAGACACAGGCAACAGAGCATGCACAATGTCGGCACTAGTACAGTGTATATCCACCTTTCGCAGCAATGCAGGCTGCTATTCTCCCATGGAGACGATCGTAGAGATGCTGGATGTAGTCCTGTGGAACGGCTTGCCATGCCATTTCCACCTGGCGCCTCAGTTGGACCAGCGTTCGTGCTGGACGTGCAGACCGCGTGAGACGACGCTTCATCCAGTCCCAAACATGCTCAATGGGGGACAGATCCGGAGATCTTTCTGGCCAGGGTAGTTGACTTACACCTTCTAGAGCACGTTGGGTGGCACGGGATTCATGCGGACGTGCATTGTCCTGTTGGAACAGCAAGTTCCCTTGCCGGTCTAGGAATGGTAGAACGATGGGTTCGATGACGGTTTGGATGTACCGTGCACTATTCAGTGTCCCCTCGACGATCACCAGTAGTGTACGGCCAGTGTAGGAGATCGCTCCCCACACCATGATACCGGGTGTTGGCCCTGTGTGCCTCGGTCGTATGCAGTCCTGATGGTGGCGCTCACCTGCACGGCGCCAAACACGCATACGACCATCATTGGCACCAAGGCAGAAGCGACTCTCATCACTGAAGACGACACGTCTCCATTCGTCCCTCCATTCACGCCTGTCGCGACACCACTGGAGGCGGGCTGCACGATGTTGGGGCGTGAGCGGAAGACGGCCTAACGGTGTGCGGGACCGTAGCCCAGCTTCATGGAGACGGTTGCGAATGGTCCTCGCTGATACCCCAGGAGCAACAGTGTCCCTAATTTGCTGGGAAGTGGCGGTGCGGTCCCCTACGGCACTGCGTAGGATCCTACGGTCTTGGCGTGCATCCGTGCGTCGCTGCGGTCCGGTCCCAGGTCGACGGGCACGTGCACCTACCGCCGACCACTGACGACAACATCGATGTACTGTGGAGGCCTCACACCCCACGTGTTGAGCAATTCGGCGGTACGTCCACCCGGCCTCCCGCATGCCCACTATACGCCGTCGCTCAAAGTCCGTCAACTGCACATACGGTTCACGTCCACGCTGTCGCGGCATGCTACCAGTGTTAAAGACTGCGATGCAGCTCCGTATGCCACGGCAAACTGGCTGACACTGACGGCGGCGGTGCACAAATGCTGCGCAGCTAGCGCCATTCGACGGCCAACACCGCGGTTCCTGGTGTGTCCGCTGTGCCGTGCGTGTGATCATTGCTTGTACAGCCCTCTCGCAGTGTCCGGAGCAAGTATGGTGGGTCAGACACACCGGTGTCAATGTGTTCTTTTTTCCATTTCCAGGAGTGTATATAAGTAATTATTTGAAAAAATATAGTCCCATCAAACTGATTGAAATCCGTTGGGAAATTTCACATATAATAACAGAAAATAACATACTGAAATAAAAATAAATTTTTAATACTAGACGTTTATAAATCGGACTAAAAAGTATAAAATAATTTCTGCTAGCCACGTCCAGATTCCTATGCCTATACAGACCAGTACATGTATGAACAGTTCCCTTTCTATTATACAGTAAATGTGCCAGATGTTTTTTTTTTATAAGACTTACAAGTATTTTCGTAGCAATTAGAACCTCACAAGCACAAATTTTAAGGAATGTCGAAATCGGGTTAGGAATCTGTATGGTGCAATGGGAAATTATTTTATACCTTTAAGTCAGGTTTAAAAATGTGTTATATTAAAATTTAAAATGGTGGTTCAAAAAGAGCATAGGTTTACAAACGACTGGTAAATTCTTGTCTGTCGATTGGTAACATTGCTTTGATATCTTGTATTACCAGGAACATTCCGACTGTAAACTCAATCTGAATTTCTCGCTTTCGGTGTCTATCCATGGAGCAGTTCACTTGTGCGCAACCCGTGCTGATCGTGAAATAGTTTTATCAGAATGGGGAAAGCAATGAAGCAACTGTCAGGCGACTTCGCACGATACTTGGGCGTAGTGAGACGCCGGATGAATCAACAGTTTGCAGACATACGAAAAAGTTCTTTGAGACAAGTTTAACACTAAACCTTCAAAATTCCTCGGCGTCGTCGTTCTCACCGAAGTGAACAGAACATTGCGGTGGTTCGTGACAGTGTGGCTGTTAGCCCAGTGAAATCAGTTCGTCACCGTCCCCAAGTATTGAGCTTTAGCTGTCCCTCAGTATGGAGAATTCTCCGGTATGATCTCCATTGCCACTCCTATAAAAATGAGTTGACGCTTCAGCTGAAAGTGACGGGTAACTTCAAGAGACGACACTTTGTTGTCTTGGTTCTGGGAGGACGAGAGGAGGACAACTACTTCACAAACAAAATCATCTTCAGTGATGAAGTACATTTCCACTTAATTAGCATAGAAAATAAACAGAAGTCAGAAAATCGTTGCATGATCCAAGAAAGGAAAACGCATCCACGACGAGCGACAGTTTGTCAGTTTGTTGCGGCTTTCGAACGGAAGGCCTCATTGGTTCTTATTTTTTTGAAGATGAGTCAGGAAAAGGTGTGACAGTCAGATACCGATATCGTACAATGATAAGGGAGCGTTTGTGGCCTCATGTGGATGGAATGGACATTGAAGAGTTGTGTATTCGGCAGGCTGGTGCCCCATGCCATATTCGCCACGAAACAATTCAGCTGCTCCATGAGCGGTTCCCGTATCGCCTCATTTCGAGCAATGCTGATCATAAATGGCAACCAAAGTTATGTGACTTAATTCCTTATGGGTTTTTATGGGGGGGGGGGGGGGAGGGTCATCTTCACTCAATGGTGTCTGCCAATATACCCCGAAACATCCATGACTTGAAGGAGGAAATTCGATGAGTTGTGAGCGAAACGGATGTGGAAACTTGTCGTACAGTCATAGTGAAGTTTATGGACAGAGTTCTTGCATGTCAGCGCAGTGGAGAACGTAATATGCTTCAGATTTCTCATACATCAAATAGGAAGGGTAGATGGATATTTTTATGTGTTTTGTGTGTGATTTTTTGTAAAAATGAACTTCTTACTTTGATATATCAAAACCGGCGCTATATTTGAACCACCATGTATCCTTGTATTTTGATATAAATAATTATTTAATCTTTGTGTTCATAATATCGTTTCCAACTACTTGGAATTTACTGACAACGCTGTGATGTGTCTTTCATTTATCCTCGCATAACCTTCAAGATATTTTGCGCGAAACAAAAGGTATAATTTGTTTTACAATACCTGACACGATTAGTGTTCTGTTATGAGCTCATAGGGTAAGCTCCGAAATCCAACTCAGAAAGTACAAGAAAGGTACTTCAATGAAATGAAATGCAATTATAAGATTGTAGGAATCTTCATTAAGACTGCAGAATATACCAATAATAATGCAAATTGGACAAAACGTTTGAGGTGTTGGAGAAAAGCAGGAATAAAAATGGAAGAACGTTTTAAAAAAGAGCACGTACGAATGGTCGATGAGTTTGTGCGTTATCACCAGTTATCTGTAATCTGTATGTAGAACAGGTATTTAAAAGGTTTCAGGGAGAAGTAAATTAAAACATGGACAAGGAATAGATATGTTGAGATACACCGATGATATGACGGTTTTAACTAAAAGTGTAGTATACCTTGAAGCCGTGTCTATTATGAGTGAAGCATGTAATACTAAAATAAAAAAATAAAAAAAATTTGGTTGCTTGTGTTGAAGAAGAGGTTGTCGAAGTTCAAATCTACGTAGGTAACGAGATAATTGAGGTCACTGATTCGTTTACTTAATTAGCAAGTAAGATCAGAGGGGATGGTTAGAGCAAACCAGATAATCAGAAGCAGAATTGCACAAACAAATACTACATTCTACTGGTAGATCTTACCTTCAAGGAACCTGAGCCTTGAAATAAGGAAAATATTTCTCAAACCAGATGTTAGAAGTGTGGCATGCTGCACCTGTAAAGCTACGCTGGGGTAGATGAGGAACTGAACAAACAAAATTCTTTCGAATTTTGACGTTATAGATACATCAGCAAAATAAAGTTGACCGATATGGTTACGAACGAAGTGATCCTTAAATGGAGTAATCCGAATGGGAAGGAAATCGGTAAATGTGATGTACATGTACAGAGAAACAAATTATTATAATGTCAGTAAATTTGGTTGATTTATTCCAGAGAAAAACCTTCTGAAGCTGAGCAAGTCAATAGTGCATTGATCGACTACTGGCCCTTGTGAAAGCACTTATTCAGCTTGGCATTGATAGATAGTTGTTTTATGTCCTCCTGAGGGACATGACGCGAAATTCTGTCCCATTGGCAAGTTAGACTCTCAAAATACCAAGATGGAGAACTCTGCCCATAGAACCCCAGAAGTTCTCATAATGGGAGAGATCGGCCGATCTTGCTGGCCGAGGTACTAGTTGACAAGCATGAAGAAAAGCAGTAGCAGTTCTCGCCGTGGATGACGATCAAAGTCGTCCTGCTGTGAAAAGAAGTGGCTCTTGGTTAACGAGCAGTACGGCGGGTTACGATCAGGTTGGTATTCCACCGCTGTGCACGGCATCTGCACACACGATTTCGGCGTCGAATCTCTTGACTGGAGGAGAATTATCTTCACTTCGAACTTAGTTCCGATAACCAGCGAAGACTTGTCTGAAGACGCCCCAGATAGCACTGGGACACCAATCTGGTTGTCACCCGCCATGCGGCCCGACAACCAGGTAATTGACGGAAAGTCATCGAGTAAAACAGAAGTGATTTCTGGCGTTCCCCAAGGTAGTGTCATAGGCCCTTTGCTGTTCCTTATCTATACAAACGATTTGAGAGGCAATCTGAGCACCGTCTTCGGTTGTTTACAGATGTTACCGTCGTTTATCGACTAATAAAGTCGTCACAAGATCAAAACATACTGCAAAACGATTTAGAAAAAATCTGAATGCCGCGAAAAGTGGCAGTTGACCCTAAATAAAGAAAAGTGTGAGGTCATCCACATGAGTGCTTAAAGGAACTCGTTAAACTTCGGCTACACGATAAATCAGCCTAACGTAATAGCCGTAAATTCAACTAAACACCTGGGTATTACAATTACGAACAACTTAAATTGGAAGGAACACATCGAAAATGTTGTAGGGAAGGCTAACCAAAGACTGCGTTTCATTGGCGGGACACTTAGAAAACGTAACAGACCTACTAAGGAGAGTGCATACACTACGCTTGTCCGTCCTCTTTTAGAATATTGCTGCGCGGTGTGGGATCCTTACCAGATAGGACTGACGGAGTACGTCGAAAAAGTTCAAAGAAGGGCAGCAGTTTTTGTGTTACCGCGAAATGTGGAAGAGAGTATCACACAGGATTTGGGCTGGAAATCATTAAAAGAAAGGCGTCTTTCGTTGTGAGGGAATCTTCTCACGAAATTCTAATCACAACTTTCTCCTCTGAATGCGAAAATATTTTGTTGACACCGACCTACATAGGGGAGAACGATCACCACGATAAAATAAGGGAAATCAGAGTTCGTACGGAAAGATATAGGGGTTCGTTCTTTCCGCGCGCTATACAAGATTGGAATAACAGAGAATTGTGAAGGTGGTTCGATGAACCCTCTGTCAGGCACTTGAATGTGATTTGCAGAGTATCCATGAAGATGTAGACGAAGATGCTGTGGGGAGCCATTTCTTTTCATGGGAGGACCCCTTCGGTCGCCATCCACGGCACCCTTGCAGCACAGCGCTTTGAGGACGATATTTTATTCCCCGTTTTGTTGCTCTTCATGACAAGCCATCCAGGGCTTTTATTTCAGCAAGATAATGCCTACCCGCACACGACGAGAGTTAGTAATGACGCACTGTTGAACACAATAATAGAAGAACATACTGATGAGAAGTGAACTATAGGAATGGCACACCTAAGAAACACACAGCTTCGAAAAACATTTCAAACAATGGCTCTGAGCACTATGGGACTTAACATCTGAGGTCATCAGTCCCCTAGAACTTAGAACTACTTAAACCTAACTAGCCTAAGGACATCACACACATCCATGCCCGAGGCAGGATTCGAACCTGCGACCGTAGCAGTCACGCGGTTCCGGACTGAAGCGCCTAGGACCGCTCGGCCACCGCTGCCGGCTAAACATTTCATTTATTTACAAAAATTACACGCCTGAATGCCAGTATGGAAACCTGCCCAGTCTTCGTGAACCATCATTTGATAAAGAATACACTACACACACTTTTCGACTAAAAAAGTCGCTGCATACGTCTCTCCAACCGCCTCAGAATGATATGCCTCTTCATCAGAATCTTTGCGAGAGAGATGCAGTGTTCCAGAATTAGTTTTCCCTCTGCAGAAGAGTGTACTCTGTCTTGAAACTTTTTGGCAGACTGAAACTATGTGTGCCAAAGCACGGCTTGCGTCTCGGTGCCTAACTGGAATTCCGGTCCGGCACGCAGTTTTTATGTGACAGGACGTTTAAGGTATAATTTTCTCTTAAAGGAGTTCTCGGGAATCATTTTGCATAATAATCTTTGCTCTTCGCTTGTAACACACCTACGTTCTCTCACATCACATCGTTCCCTTTTCTGTCCTCTGTCGGTTCTTACATTCTACTGTAGCTCTGTTTTGTTCAGCACCTGCTAATATTATTTTGTAAGGAGACGACGTTACTGTGCCAGCATTTACAGAATTACGAGCTTCCTTGTCCTCTTTCGTTTGACTTATGGATTACATTTATTGGAAAGCAGCTGGTATAGATCTACTTTATGACGAAATTTCAAAGAGAAAAGCTTCTTGTATATCCTTACCACACAGAAAAGTTACTCTAGACGGAAGTGTCTGACTTACCGATTGAAGGAATAGCATCTCGAGAAGATGCAGCAGCAGTAGCATTATTTTTGCAAAGGATTCTACTGTTTTATTGGTGACTGCACATCTAACTTTGCCGTACTATCCACAATGCAGATGATATCAGCTTTAGCTCAAATTCTGTCTACTGCATGTGTAAATTCCTGTCATCCGAAACGATTTGCAGCAGTTAGTAAATTTTGGAGCATTAGATAAGATTTCCAAGATAGTTCTGGATTGTAATATTGTCAAAAATGGCTCTGAGCACTATGGGACTTAACATCTGAGGCCATCAGTCCCCTGCAACTTAGAACTAATTAAACGTAACTATCCTAAGGACATCACACCCATCCATGACCGAGACAGGATTCGAACCTGCGACAGTAGCAGTCACGCGGTTCCAGACTGTAGCGCCTAAAACCGCTCGACCACCTCGGCCGGCTGTAATATTGTCGAAATGACAAACCCACCGAAGAATATTTTTAACGTTGTAATATTTTAACGTGCACATAAACATCTAAAGGTTGCATCTTATTGATTTTGAGCGGGTTTATACCTATGATAATAATGTAATTATTCCAGGCAAATTCAGCAATCTCAGTTGTGTGTGTGTGTGTGTGTGTGTGTGTGTGTGTGTGTGGACGCGCGAGCGGGTTTGCGCGCGCGTTATTCCCATTAAGAATTTCGATAGAATCTTCTATTGTCTTTTCGGTCTTCTTAAAAAAGCTATGGAATCGGTCTAAACTGATTGATTCGTCACAGAAGGATGACATCACCCCATTGCACCAGGTGGAGCCACATTCAATAAAATGTTCACAATATTTTTTCTTGGGAAAGTCATTAACGATGCGACAAAAGTTACTCTGGCAATCAGGCGACCCACATCACTAATGAGTCTGCCCTTTTAGGCGTCACTTACAGCAAGAATCTGACTTTTGCCGCTAACGCCTATCAAATCGAGTGACCTTTCATTGCGTGACGGAATTGCCTGTGTCGTTCACATTAAATACGTGATCCGGTGGACAGGAGTGTTTATCAGCATATTAAAAAAATTTACAGGTTCCTCAGTACCCGTTAGCACGAAATCTTTAAGCTGAAAAAGGTCATAAGAACAGCTGACATGCTCCTGTGAAATGATCGAACCACGTTCGTCCTGCGACTTCAGCAGTTGGATGTGGGGTTTCATGTTTCTCAACTGGAAACCAAAGAGCAGCACAATGTCTGTTGCGAGGACGTAGAATTTAGATTCCATAACCATTAAATATATAACAAATTCATTTTGCATGTCAATATATAATATAAATTTTCTCCCGATCTTTTTGGTAACTACCTTTTTCGAAACTCAAGCCAAGACGAAGGAGTCTTTGTGGTGATGTTCTGGGAACTGCGATAGTACCTGTAAAGCTCTTGTCATGTCTTGTTTGTATAAATTCTTCTTAGTTTTCCTGTTGGCGTTAATTCTTTACGAGGCATTTGCTACACAAAATTTGAACTTATGTAGTGATTGATAGTAGTTTTGGCTGTAGTTGGACTTCATGCTGCCAGTGCAAGAGAAGTTGGTAATACTGCCACTGCCATCTTTATAAGTAAGAATGTATTTTTATCTAACTTTAAGCTCCAAGTTCAAGTTTAACAATAGAATGTAATATTCTGTACCTGTGCAATACAACAACAAAAATGTGCATCACTTTCATAGCGATAGAAATAATGGCGTTAACGCCAGCTATAAAAGATTTTATTCACGGTGAGAAAAGAAAACCTCATTGCTCCAGTGTAAAAACAGCTACTGTGCCTGAGCGCTCTGCAGGCGAAACTACGACTCAGCTCTTTAAGATAAATGATACACACACCACCAGAATGATGCGTGGGTGATGGTGGAATGGGGTGGGGAGGTGGGGCGGGGAGCACATTACCTGTCGAAGTACACAACACCGTTCTTACCATCGCTGACTGTTTCGGTCTCTTCACGCCGTGTTACGAGACATCTTCAGCTGGAATTCCATAAAACCTTCAATTCACGTAGAGGTTTCGCGAAATAGCGGTCTCGTATACCATCAACTGGGGAAGTGATCACGAGAGTGCTGTGGCACAACTTGGACCGAACAGAAATAAGAAAAGTCGGAAACGTGAGCAGGCAGCAGCCGTAACACCACGTCATGGCTCGCCCGAGGCGTACACTCCGGAGACGTTCGCAGTTCAGCGCTACGTCTGTGATGCGAATCAAATACATGCCAGGAGCGCCCTATCCTCCTCTCTGAATACACGTCCACTACAGTACAGGAAACGCGACGGTATGTTCTGTGCGTAAGAAGCATGTTTGCTCTTGTCAATTGTAGTACAAATTGAAAACCTGTGACAAAATACAAATTTTATTTGTGGCTATTGCATTGATACCCACTGTTATCTGCTGTTACCTCTCAATTGTAACGATTCTCTCCCAACATCTCACTTACTGTTTGTGTTACAATATTCGAGTAGCGTTAGCTTTGAATTGTAACTGAAGAAAACATCACAGTCCAACATCGGTAAAAAAATCATTTTATTAGATGATCGGTTTCGACAGAGCGATGTTGACATCATCGGATCTTATGCCTTTGAATTTTTACGACATACTGCCCATTAGTGTTACAAGTCGATTCAAGCTGCGAAACTGCGAGAAGAATTTGACTGAACGCTGAAAGACCTAAATTGAGAGACTGCCAGTGGAGAAGATGATACACGCTTGGAGTCAACGAGATTCTTAGGAAGCTGTAATCGTCGAAATTATTCCACTGGGAAACATGAAACCCTATACAGGCGAAGTTCTCTCTCACTTCAAGAAGAGTATAGTAATTCCGATTACAAACAAGTCACTTTCTGATAAGTGTGAATATTAGCCAACATTCTGTTGATTAAGTCATGCATGAAAATACTACCACGAACTATTTGCAGAAGAATGGAAAATCCTGAAGAAACCGATAATTGGAAAGATAAAATTGGCTTTCGGAGAAACGTATGAAAAGCGCCAGGCAATACTTATCATACAGTATATCTTTGATGATTTAAAGAAAAGAAAGCCTACATTTATGACTTTTGTAGAATTAGACACAGCTTTCGACAGTATTCGCTAGACTAAACTCTTCGAAATCGTGAAAGTAGGAGAGATAAAATATAAGCAGGGAAGTGCTGTCTACACCTTGTACACAAATTAGACTACAGTTCGAAGTACCAAAGGTAGTAGTTGAGAAGAGAGTGAGACAGAGCTGCAACGTAACTCTGCGGATATTTAAGCTGTACAACGAGCGAGCTGCAAAGCTCTAGCTTCTAAAGAAAACTAAAGTTCAGAAGGAAGAAATAAAACCGAGAGGTTTGCTGATGACATAGTAGCGCTGTCACCAAGGCAAAGGACTTGGAAGAGCAGTTGAACGAAGCGGATAGTGTCTGAAAAAAGATATAAGATGAAAATCATCCAGTGTGAACCAAGTCTAATGAAATGTTGTAGAAATAATTAGGAATGCTGAAGATGTAGATTAGGAAATGAGATACCAAAATTAGTAGACATAAGCTCTAATTTGGTCAAGAAAATGATTGATAATGGCGGAGGTAGAAGATATAAAATGCAGACTGGCAGTAGCAAGCACAACATAGGTTCGCGTCCAGGAACACGTCGATTTCTGGTATCTCTTTCCTCTTCTGGATCTCTCTAATAGCGAGTCCTCCACTACTGGAAGATTATGAATTACATCCCTTCATTAGATTGTCCAGCTCACTGGAACATTAATTAGTTCACTGCAGCTTATGTTGTTTACAGACAGGTGTCTTTCAATCGCATTAGTGTTTCCACTTTCCAGAATAGTGTACACCTACTACTACAGTCATATTCCGCAACTCGTCATACGCTTCCTGGCACAAGGTACCTTCTACAACTGCTAGTCGTTCTCTTTCCTGTTCCATTCGCAACTGGAGCGAGCGAAAAGCGACTGTCTATATGCTTCCCTTCGAGTCCTGATTTCTCTTATCGTGTCTTCCCGATCCTCACATGAGATTTATGTTGTTGGCACTAGTACCGTTATGTAGTCTGTCGCAAATGCCATTAGTCAAAAACTTTCTAAATATTGTTTTGCAAAGAGCACGTATACTTCTCCTCGCGGATTCTTATTTATTTCATTGAGCTTTCCGTGATACTCGCATGCTGATCGAATCTTCCTGTAAGGAAACTACGACGAAGTCTCTGAATTAATTCGAAGTCTTCCTTTAAATCTGGCCTATGCGGATCCAAACGATCGAGTGGTCATCAAGAACCAGTCGCACGTGTCTTCTGTAGCAGTACCCTTTGCGGATGGGATACACTTTCCTATAATTCTCCCAGTAAACCGAAGTCGACCATTAGAGTTACCTCCAACTGACGATACGTGCTTGTCCCATTTCATGTCGCCTTGTAATGTTCAACGTACATATTACATTAATGTGACTTAATAAAGTAGCATAACAATTGTACTTTATTCGAACACCGCAGAATTTCTATACCCTTCTACTTGTGAGTCATCAGTCTTCTGACTCGTTTGATGCGGCCCGCCACGAAGTCGTCTCTTCTGCCAACCTTCCCATCTCAAAGTAGCAAATGCAGCTTACGTCTTCAGTTATTTGGTTGGTGTATTCCAATCTCTGTCTTCCTCTGCAGCTCTTACCCTCTGCAGCTCGCTCTAGTGCCGTGGAACTTATTCCATGATGTCTTAACAGATGTCGTAGCGTTCTCACATGTATCGTTCTGTCCCTTCTTCTTTTTCAGTGTTTTCCATGTATTCCTTTCCTCCCCGATCCTCCGGAGAACCTCCCTGTTACCTAATCAGTGCACGTAATTTTCAACATTCATCTGTAGTACCACATGTCAAATGCTTCGATTCGCTTCTGTTCCGGTTTGCGCACAGTCCATGTTTCACTGCCATAGAATGCTGTGCTCCAAACTTACATGATCAGAACTTCCTTCCTCAAACTGAGGCCAATGTTTGGTCGTAGTAGACTTCTCGTGGTCAGGAATGTCCTTTTTGCATGTGATAATCTGCTTTTTTTGTCCCCTTTGATCCGTCCATCTTGGGTTATTTTGCTGCCGAGTTATCAGAATTCCTTCATTTCATCTACTTCGTGATCACCAGTTCTTGTGTTAAGTTTCTCGCTCTTCTCATTTCTGCTCCATCTTTCATTTACTCTGAATCTAAATACTGTACTCATTAGTTTGTTTATTCCATTAAGCTGACCCTGTAATTCCTCTTGACTTTCACTGAGGATAGGTATGTCATCAGCAAATGTCGTCATTGCCTTCATTTCACCTTGAATTTTAATCCCAGTCTTCAACCTTTCCTACCTCCATTAACTTACATTTTTTCCACACTTACCGCGAGCTGCCATTCATTGCAGTAAACAGAAATTCCGTCCGTGTCGTCTTGCATCCTCCCAAAGTCACGTAAAGATGACATTGCACCGTACTCTACAGCGTCATGAGCAAACAGTTGCAGATTGCTACTCACACTATTCGTCGGACCGTTTATGTATATAGATAACAGCAGCCGTCTTGTCACACTTACCTGTGGTGTTCCCGACAGTACTTTTATCTACGATGAACACTCGCCGTCCAGCAGAGTGTAAGGTAAGAGCATACAGAATAAGTTCATAGATACGAGGTGTGGCTAGAAAAAAACGGGACTAGTACTGGTGTAACAATAAAACGAATGCAATAAGGCTGAAAGTCACGTGGCCTGTCACGTGACTCTCGCTCCGCCTACTGCTCGAGTTTCATCTGCCTCCTGCACTCAGTCTGCCCGTGGCGTCTGTTTTAAGTAGTTGACGTTTTGTCTGTGCGTCGGAAAATGTTGAGTGTACAGAAAGAACAGCGTGTTAACATCAAATTTTGTTTCAAACTAGGAAAATCTGCAAGTGAAACGTTTGTAATGTTACAACAAGTGTACGGCGATGATTGTTTATCACGAACACAAGTGTTTGAGTGGTTTAAACGATTTAAAGATGGCCGCGAAGACACCAGCGATGACACTCGCACTGGCAGACCATTGTCAGCAAAAACTGATGCAAACATTGAAAAAATCGATAAACTTGTTTGACAAGATCGCCGTTTAACAAACAGAGCAGTGTCTGAGTTAACAGGAGTTGACAAGGAAAGTGTTAGGCAGATTCTCCATGAAAGTTTCAACATGAACAAAGTGTGTTCAAAAATGGTTCCAAAGTGTCTCACAATTGAACAGAAGGAACGCCGAAGAATGATTTGTTCTGACATCCTGGAAAACATTGAAAGTGATCCCACCTTCTTACAAAATGTTATTACTTGCGATGAATCGTGGTTTTTTACTTACGATCCCGAAACTAAACGCCAATCGATGCATTGGAAAACTCCTGGTTCTCCACGACAAAAAAAAGCACGAATGTCAAAATCGAAATTCGAGGCAATGATGATTGTTTTTTTTTTTTTGACATCAAAGGGATTGTGCACATTGATTGGGTACCAGAGGGACAAACAGTGAATCAGCATTACTACATTAGCGTCCTGGCTACCGTGCGTGAGCGAGTGCGGAGAAAACGAAACGATTTGTGGAGAAAAAAGTCATGGATCCTTCACCAAGACAATGCCCCAGCTCACAGTGCGTTGTCAGAGAAGACGTTTTTGGCAAAACACAACATTCCCATCTTAGATCATCCACCCTACTCACCTGATTTGGCCCCCTGTGCCTTTTCTCTTTTCCCTAAAGTCAAGTCAGCTTTGAAAGGAACTAGATTTGAGACTGTTGAAGCAGTAAAAGAAAAAGCGACGGAAGTAATGTATGGACTTACCGAAAATGATCTGCAGCATTGCTATGAACAGTGGAAAATTCGTATGGAGCGGTGTAGAGACCGAGGAGGAGAGTACATTGAAGGAGATAACACGAAATTGTAAATAATTGTAAATAAATGTTTTTTCCAGCATCAGTCCGGTTTTCTTCTAGCCGCACCTCGTATGTGAGTGACTCGAAGACTTCTTAAGTAATACACTCCTGGAAATTGAAATCAGAACACCGTGAATTCATTGTCCCAGGAAGGGGAAACTTTATTGACACATTCCTGGGGTCAGACACAGGCAACAGAGCATGCACAATGTCGGCACTAGTACAGTGTATATCCACCTTTCGCAGCAATGCAGGCTGCTATTCTCCCATGGAGACGATCGTAGAGATGCTGGATGTAGTCCTGTGGAACGGCTTGCCATGCCATTTCCACCTGGCGCCTCAGTTGGACCAGCGTTCGTGCTGGACGTGCAGACCGCGTGAGACGACGCTTCATCCAGTCCCAAACATGCTCAATGGGGGACAGATCCGGAGATCTTGCTGGCCAGGGTAGTTGACTTACACCTTCTAGAGCACGTTGGGTGGCACGGGATACATGCGGACGTGCATTGTCCTGTTGGAACAGCAAGTTCCCTTGCCGGTCTAGGAATGGTAGAACGATGGGTTCGATGACGGTTTGGATGTACCGTGCACTATTCAGTGTCCCCTCGACGATCACCAGTGGTGTACGGCCAGTGTAGGAGATCGCTCCCCACACCATGATGCCGGGTGTTCGCCCTGTGTGCCTCGGTCGTATGCAGTCCTGATTGTGGCGCTCACCTGCACGGCGCCAAACACGCATACGACCATCATTGGCACCAAGGCAGAAGCGACTCTCATCGCTGAAGACGACACGTCTCCATTCGTCCCTCCATTCACGCCTGTCGCGACACAACTGGAGGCGGGCTGCACGATGTTGGGGCGTGAGCGGAAGACGGCCTAACGGTGTGCGGGACCGTAGCCCAGTTTCATGGAGACGGTTGCGAATGGTCCTCGCCGATACCCCAGGAGCAACAGTGTCCCTAATTTGCTGGGAAGTGGTCCCCTACGGCACTGCGTAGGATCCTACGGTCTTGGCGTGCATCCATGCGTCGCTGCGCTCTGGTCCCAGGTCGACGGGCACGTGCACCTTCCGCCGACCACTGGCGACAACATCGATGTACTGTGGAGACCTCACGCCCCACGTGTTGAGCAATTCAGCGGTACGTCCACCCGGCCTCCCGCATGCCCACTATACGCCCTCGCTCAAAGTCCGTCAACTGCACATACGGTTCACGTCCACGCTGTCGCGGCATGCTACCAGTGTTAAAGACTGCGATGGAGCTCCGTATGCCACGGCAAACTGGCTGACACTGACGGCGGCGGTGCACAAATGCTGCGCAGCTAGCGCCATTCGACGGCCAACACCGCGGTTCCTGGTGTGTCCGCTGTGCCGTGCGTGTGATCATTGCTTGTACAGCCCTCTCGCAGTGTCCGGAGCAAGTATGGTGGGTCTGACTCACCGGTGTCAATGTGTTTTTTTTTCCATTTCCAGGAGTGTAGAACCCAGTGTGTTGTCATCGACGGTGAGTGTTCATCAGAACAAGGGTATCGTCAGGAATGCCCCAGGGAAATGTGATAGAACCGCTGTTTTTCTCTATGTACATAAACGATGATGAGCGGAGTGGCAGCGCGGTCCAGGGCACCATGTCACGGATTGCACGGCCCCTCCCGCCGGAGGTTCGAATCCTCCCCCGGGCATGTGTGTGTGTGTGTGTGTGTGTGTGTGTGTGTGTGTTGCCGTTAGCGTACGTTAGTTTACGTTAGTTTAAGTAGTGTGTAAGTCTAGCGACCGATGACCTCCGCAGTTTTGTCCCTTAGGAATTCTCTCTCTCTGTCACACACACACACACACACATATATATATATATATATATATATATATATATATATATATGATCTGGCGGATAGAGTGGGCAGCAATCTGCGGTTGTAGGCTGATGATGCCGTGGTGTAAGCTGAGTCACTGTAGGAAGATACAAGACAACTTAACAAAGCTTCCAGTTGGTGTGATGAATGCCAGCTAGCCCTAAATGTGGATAAATGTGAGTTAGTGCGGATGAGTAGGAAGATCAAACCCGTAACGTTCAGATACAGTATTATCACTGTCCCGCTTGACAGAGTCAAGTCATCTAAATATCTGGGCGTGACGCTGCAGAGCGATATGAGGTGGACCGAGGATGCGAGAACTGTGGTAAGGAAGTCGAGTGGTTGACTTTAGTTTGTTGGGAAGATTTTAGGAAAGAGTGGTGCGATCTATTTTTGAGTACTGCTAGAGTGTTTGCAATCCGTACCACGACGGATGGAAGGAAGGTTTCGAAGCAATTCAGAAGCAGGCTGCTAGATTTGTTGCTGGTAGGTTCGAACAAAGCGCAGGGGTTACGGAGATGCAACGGGAATTCCCCGGAGGGAAGGCGACGTTCTTTTCGAGAAACACTATTGAGAAATTTTAGAGAACCGGCATTTGAATATCCCTGGCGAACGATTCTACTTACAATGCGCGCAAGGACCACGAAGGTAAGATACGAGAAACTAGGGCTCATACGGATGTACACTACTGGCCATTAAAACTGCTACACCAAGATCAAATGCAGATCATAAACGGATATTCATTGGTCAAATATATTATACTAGAACTGACATGTGATTACATTTTCACGCATAGATCCCGAGAAATCAGTACCCACAACAACCACCTCTGGCCGTAATAAAGGCCTAGATACGGCTGGGCATTGAGTCAGAGCTTGGATGGCGTGTACACGTACAGCTGCCCATGCAGCTTCAACGCGATACCACAGTTCATCAACAGTAGTGACTGGCGTATTGTGACGAGACAGTTGCTCGGTCACCATTGACCAGACGTTTGCAATTGGTTAGAGATCTGGAGAATGTGCTGGCCAGGGCAGCAGTCGAACATTTTCTGTATCCAGAAAGGCCCATACAGGACCTGCAACATGCGGTCGTGCACTATCCTGCTGAAATGTAGGTTTTCGCAGGGATCTAATGAAGGGTAGAGCCACGGGTCGTACCCCATCTGAAAAGTAACGTCCACTGTGCAAAGTGCCGTCAATGCGAACAAGAGTTGACCGAGACGCGTAACCAATGGCACCCCATACCATTACGCCGGGTGATAAGCCAGTATGACGGTGACTAATACACGCTTCCAATGTGCGTTCACCGCGATGTCGCCAAACACGGATGCGACCATCATGATGCTGTAAACAGAACCTGGATTCATCCGAAAAAATGACGTTTTGCCATTCGTGGACCAAGGTTCGTCGTTGAGTACACCACCGCAGGCGCTCCTGTCTCTGATGCAGCGTCAAGGGTAACCGCAGCCATGCTCTCCGAGCTGATAGTCCATGCTACTGCAAACGTCGTCGAACTGTTTGTGCAGATGGTTGTTGTCTTACCAACGTCCCTATCTGTTGACTCAGGGATCGAGACGTGGCTGCACTATCCGTTACAGCCATGCGGATAAGATACCTGTCATCGCGACTGCTAGTGATACGAGCCGTTGGGATCCAGCACAGCGTTCCGTATTACTCTCCTGAACCCACCGATTCCATATTCTGCTAACAGTCATTGGATCTCGACCAACGCGAGCAGCAATGTCGCGATACGATAACCCGCAATCGCGAATGGCTACAATCCGACCTTTATCAAAGTCGGAAACCTGATGGTACGCATTTCTCTTTCTTACACGAGGAATCACAACAACGTTTCACCAGGCAACACCGGACAACTGCTGTTTGTGTATGAGAAATCGGTTGGAAACTTTCCTCATGTCAGCACGTTGTAGGTGTCGCCACATGCGCCAAACTTGTGTGAATTCTCTGAAAAGCTAATAGTTTGCATATCACAGCATCTTCTTCCTGTCGGTTAAATTTCGCGTCTGTAGCGCGTCATCTTCGAGGTGTCGCAATTTTAATGGCCAGTAGTGTATACAGACAGTCTTTTTTCCCTCGCTCTATCTGCGATTGAAACAGGAAGGGAAATGACAAGTCGTGGCACAGGGTTCCCTCCGCCACGCACCGTACGGTTGCTTGCGGATTATCTATGTGGATGTAGATGTTGATGTCATTTGAAAAGTCTTAGAACCACTCACGTGTCTGGGAAACATCTCAAACTTATTTACCGGCACCTCATGATGCACGGCGCCTGGTGTTCCTACGAGGCGAGATTCCGTTTGGTCGACCGCGAGAGGACGTAGTCTCAATATGAAGGTCCACTCCTCACCCAGGCGTTAAGGTGCCTGTGCGCCCTAACTGCAGCTGCCCTAATCACTGTCGTAGAAGATTAGTTTGTCTACCACGGCAAGTGCGATCGTCCTCCTGGCTTTTGTGTGGTTATTTTCTATACTGTGTGGATCCTCAATGGACAGTGGAGAAGTGATTGGTGGGTCTCCAGCTGCCTTCTACATCAGTAAAATCTGCTTCTTTTATGCGCCCCTGTAAGGCTTGCTTTAGGCTGACTCCCTGTCTTCCGTTTGTACAATTGCTAAGACCCTAAAGTATAGCTACAACTAACCTACTCCAATAACATAAATAGATAATCCTCTTGCGACTTTGCTAACTTATCTCAGTGAGCTCAGCTATATACTACCTATAATGTGCATAATGTTTAACCTATTGGTTTGGTGCACGGTCCGTAGTTCTAAGACGACCCTTGAGAAAGATGTGAATACCATCAACTCTCCGAATTAATGTTACTACATAAGTGAATAAATTAGAGTTTTTTTGATTTTTTCTAATGTCTTCATAATATTGAAGAATTTCTTCATAGAAACTCTGAGAACTAATCGTTTTGGCAATGTTATAGTTATGTAAGCCGCAGGTTCGAATCCTGCCTCGGGCATGGATGTACGTGATGTCCTTAGTTTAGTTAGGTTTAAGTAGTTCTAAGTTCTAGGGGACTGATGACCTTAGAAGTTAAGTCCCATAGTGCTCAGAGCCTTTTGAACCATTTTAGTTATGTAAGTAGGCTCTTTAGGTTTTTATGTTGGTAACGCCACGTAGCGCTCTGTATGGAAATCACTGACAGTGCTGTGTGCGGTCTGTGGCTGGTTTGCATTGTTTGAATATTCGCTTGTACAGTGTTGGGCAGTTGGATGTGAACAACGCGTTGCGTTGCGCAGTTGGAGATGAGCCGCCAACAGTGGTGGATGTGTAGAGATAGATGCCAGAGTTTTGAGATGTTAATATGATCGGACGAGCTGGACGTGTGACCGCCTGAAAAAGGAAATTTGCCAAACTGGATGTCACATATATATATATTATGACTTTTGAACACTATTAAGGTAAATACATTGTTTGTCCACTATCAAAATCTTTCATTTGCTAACTATGCCTATTAGTAGTTAGTGCCTTCAGTCGGTCGGAGTGGCCGAGCGGTTCTAGGCGCTACAGTCTGGAACCGCGGGACCACTACGGTCGCAGGTTCGAATCCTGCCTCGGGCATGGATGTGCGTGGTGTCCTTAGGTTAGTTAGGTTTAAGTAGTACTAAGTTCTAGGGGACTGATGACCACAGCAGTTAAGTCCCATAGTGCTTAGAGCCATTGGAACCAGTGCCTTCAGTAACTAGAATCTTTTATTTAGCTGGCAGTACTGGCGCTCGCTGTATTGCAGTACTTTGATTAACGAAGGTTTTAGTGAGGTAAGTGATTCATGAAAGGTATAGGTTATTGTTAGTCAGGGCCATTCTTTTGTAGGGATTATTGAAAGTCAGATTGCGTTGCGCCAAAAAATATTGTGTGTCAGTTTAGTGTTGCTCAGAATAAGTAAAGAGAGAAATGTTTGCGTAGGTTCAGTTTCGCTCAGCTGTTTGAAAATCAAATAACGTAGAGGTTTACCAGCACAGTCATTTATAATTTTCAAAAGGGTACGTTTCAGTTAGTGTTGGCAGTGTTATGCATTAATATTGCATAATATCATTTCACGGTATTACATTTAAATCAAATGTTTGTCCTTGATTACTTTAAACATCCGAGCGACTCTTTTCCGCTGGATCAGTGGGGTATTTCTTGTGTAACGTAATGGCAACGAGGAAAGTGACGAGAGAAAAGTAAGTAAAGTGGGGGAATGGATAAGTGCGATGGTTCAACGCCACGTTTCATCAACGTAGGTAATAGGCGGATGCTGCACTGAGCGAAAAAGCAGACGAGCGGAATAAAGTCTGCACGTGTCGCAGGCGTGTAGTGCCTATCGGGTTAGAACTACTTCTTTTCCTCAGCTGGTCTCATAAGCTGGGCTACGAATAAAATTCTACGACAAGGAATAACTCTTTACTGAAATGAAACCAAATTGACGCCAGTAATGCAATAATAAAATCGGTCGCGGATTAGCCCTGCAGCAAGAGTTTACAAGTGCTTCGGGCCTCTCGCATTAGGCGCTGGCTGTAAAAAATCTATCTAGTTACGTATGAATTGTATACTACCCACCATTCAATGGAATGACGGTGGTGTACAAAACTGTAAAGAGTAGCAAGAATTTTAGCTTATCTCTAAAAGTGAGCGTTCGGCAAACCATTACATTATATGTTCTAAGCTGATCCACTCCCTAATTTTAACAGCCCAATCAGTTAGAACAGGGTTTCATTGGTTACCAATAAGAGAGTAGTTAATGGATACCTTATTTATTTCTGTAGGTCTACTATTCCAGTCGCTCATTCTTTCTGTAGGTTATTCAGTTTTCTTACATCTGATACGAGCCATTTGCAGTGACGGTTGCTTTCTTGTTGGTAGTCTATTCTTGTATCATGTGCTGCAGTTTTCCGGTTCTTGCGTTTCTTTTGTCTCGTTGTTCCTTTACACAATGGCTGCGGACTAATAGGTCACAATACGTAGGTTTAACGCCAACACTGACGGAAAAAGTTGCAACATCAAAACATAATTAGGGTAGAGTAATGAAATATCGGGAATATATTTGTCGAGGTAACGTATTTAGGAGATATACATTTACGGGTGCCGGATGTCGGTTTGTGGGACACAATTCGAAGCCTATTGCACTTGGCTGGTTAACACACGGACGGTTAATGCTGATTGTGGTTGACGCTACAGTTTTCGCCCGATGATGTGCCATATGTGCTCAACTGGAGACTGAAATATGGCTTCCCGGCTATTACACAAGTTGAAAATATGGTCACTATTTTTTATAAACTTAAATTTGCCATATTTCGTGACAGTACCTTTTCCATTAGAAGTTTGCAAGCAAATGTAAGTCTTGGCTTCAGTTGTCTAAGTATGATTCCACAATGCATCGTTGTCGGCTGCAGAAAATGACGTGGTTCAGCGTGTTTCTCTCATTTTGGTGTTTCAAATACAGTTTCTTCCAATGTAGTTTCTTCTTTTCAGATAATACAAAAATAATAGTTAACATAATTCAAAATTATTTATAACTGCGACCTTCACATTGTTCTTCCGTCAACACACTCCAAGAGTTAGCTTCCGACTCGGACTGACTATAGTCAAAGACTACTCCAACGTCAAAGATATTTTACACAATCAGTTTCTTTGCTATTCTTCGATACATTTTCTAATAGCAATCAATATGCTTTTACTCTCAAAAACAGAAGTAAATTAACATATAATAAGACAAATTGTAATAAATTCTGACAAAAATGTAAGAAAACATTTTCAATTCAGTATCGACAAATACGGTAAAAAATAACATCTCCCAGATCCATTACAAGACTGAGCTGGTGATCGAAAAAGCCAGGCAATATGGCGACACTCTGTAGATCGTATTGGGTTACAAAGCTGTGTGTGGACGAACAATATCCTATTAGAAAACAACTACTGGAATGCTTTTCATGAATGGCAGCACAGCAGATCGAATCGCCAGACTGATGTACAAATTTACACTCAGGTTGACTGATATAACAGAGATTGCTCTTGCTGTCATACGAAATCGCACCCCAGTGTCGTAATTCAGGTGTAGGTCCAAAGTGTCTAGCAAGCAGACAGGTTGGTTGCCGGTCTCCAACTGGGCTCCTTCTAACCAACATACGGCCATTATTAGTACCGAGGCAGAACCAGCGTTCATCAGGAAACACAACATACCTCCACCCTCCCCTCCAACGAGCGTTCGCTTGACGCCACTGAAGTTGAAAATGACGGTGGTTCGGGGTGTTGGAAAGTACGGTAATGGGCATCTGTCTCGGAGCTATCATTGAAGTAGCCGACTTGTAACAGTTCGTTGTGTGACTACAGTGCCGCTGAAATTGATGTTGCAGATGTAGTACGGTGCGTGAGGGTCATACGCCGGACACGATGGTCTTCCCTTTCAGTAGTGCCACGTGACCGTATATAGTCGTGATCACCGCTGCCAGGAATCATGTACAGTGGCTACATTGCTGCCAAGTCTTGCTCCATATTCGTAGAAAAAAACATCCAGCTTCTCGTAGCCTCACTGCACGATCTCGCTCAAACTCAGTGAGGAGTTAATAGTGGTGTCTTAGTCTCCTAAGGGAATTCTTAAGTAACATTAACTCACCGCGTCCATTGTCAAAGGTGACTAACGCTCACGACCGATACAACGTGTATTTGAAGCAAACCTGATTTGCCTCGTCGTAGTGGCGCTATCAGCGTTGCTCTTATGTGACTGGTGCGAAATTTGGATAGTCATCACCTTTCTGGCGTAGAAACTCGCCCACCAACTTTCTTTTATGTCACACAACTCCTTTTCGGCGTTGCGATTCTTTTACGTCTATGTATTAAGAGAGTGAAACATAATTTTGTCTAATGATTGCGAAATTCACCGACAGAAAAACGAGGAGCACTGAGCATAAGGTTGAGCACATTTGTGTTAGTCACATAGGATACCAAGTAAAAAAAAGAAGCGGGTTCTATGTGTAACGTAGATAATAATTATCGCTGTTTTATCTGATGACAAAAGGTTATGATTATTATTCATTTACTTCCGAGTACATGAAAGACTTATTTGCCACTGAAATACGTGGGGTGGGACTGAGGGTTTGAAAGCACCTATACAATGAGGTAGGAGTGGGTAACCTGTTAATGTAGCTGTCCACCATGGTGCACCCACAATTGTGAAAATGTGACGAAAATAATCTCTCGTGAGGTACTAAACCATTAAAAATAATAAGAGTTAACCCAATAGCTCCAAACCGTAAAGGCTGACGGCCTAGAATAGTAAGTTAAAGGTCGTGTGGCCAATACTTACAGAACGATATATTTTTTTTATTTAAATCCTTATGAAAATTACTGCAATCTTTATTTTTATTCGCTTAATTTGGTTTTAAATCTAATTCCTTTCTTAAATTTAATTCCTGATCCTTGAATTGCACTTTCAGTCATTGTATTAACTGTATTATTTTGCACAAACTTGACATTAATTTGAATGAAAATGTCACTGCACAAGAGTAGTGCTTACATTTTCTCATGGTGGGGAAAAAAATTATTTTTAAATGTTTGCCTGATGATAACCATCCAAGAAAATGTACATTCCGTTTTAGGACCAAAGTAAAGTACTGTTCTCTTTGACGCTTAAACCAAACAAAGGGCCACTGCTTACCATTTGCTGCGGGCCTCACTTTGTCTTAATACAGGACTGGATAAAATAACGAGTGACAATGAGAATACTTGGGAACAGGTGAAGTTCTTAGCCAAGATCGCTTGTAAACAACCTTTATTGTCGATTGCTGGTTTCGGTAAGCATGGTTACCGTCTTCAGATCTCGATAAAAGAGTATTACTTGTCTCCTTTACCAGTTGTACAAGTAATCTTTCTCAAACATTGCAAGGTATGTGAGGGACCTGATAACCAATGCATCGCCAAATGACTGTGTCCCACACGACACGGTACTGAGTACTTCGTGGCAACCAGGGCACCGCTAGAATGGCTGCCAGGAAGTACACAGTAGTGTGGGCTATATAACATCAGCATTTGGCGAATTGCTCGGTATATTGGGTTTTAACCTTGACTTGCAGATGTATCATTCAGCTTGTCACTCACGTACCTGGAAATGTTTCAGGAAGTGTACTTGTACAGCTGGGCTAGGAGATACGTAACAACATTTCATCGATATCTGAAGATGGTAACCAAGCTTACCGAAACCGGTAATCGGTCGTAAAGGTTGTGTACAACCGATCTTGGCTAAGACGTTCACTTTCCTTCATGTTTTTATTACAGATCGCCCCATAACACGTACAGACAGTAAAATAATAGATAATGAGAGTGTCTTTAAAATTTATGGTCCAATTATCGGCATCTTCATATGAATTTCTCAGTGAGACCCAAATTCCACGAGTATATTCCTATAAACTATTGATATCCTGAAAAGATTCAAGTATCTTTTCTTTCTTCATATCCAACCCGTCTCCTAGTTCTAATGCTAAATTTCTAACAGATGGTATGTTTCTTATATTACAGGGTTTATACAAAAATATGCAGACACCGCGAGAAATACATGTTTGAACATAAATGCAGATGACAGCTAAGCACGCAGGCTACACTGTTGCATTTGACCAAGATCCGCACCAGTGCAATGTGTTTAACACGCTGCAAATGCACGTAGCAGGAAAACTGGACATCAGAGCCATAAAGCCTGGGCTGTGGAGGAATGACAAGAAGTTATTTGGTCGGATGAGTCTAGTTTCACACTATTTCTGACAGAGTTTACGTGCGAAGAGTGAAGCATGGTGACAGCTCGACAACGATTTGGGCAGCCAAATCATAGGCCCATGGATACTCTGGTTGGTCCAATTACTGTCAAGGATTATGTGATCATTTCGGCTGATCGGGTCCATCCCACTGTACAAACTTTGTTCCCATATGATGATGCTGTGTTCCAAGACGACAGGGCTCCTGTTCACACAGCTCGCATCGTCTACATCTACGTCTACATCTACATTTATACTCCGCAAGCCACCCAACGGTGTGTGGCGGAGGGCACTTCACGTGCCACTGCCATTACCTCCCTTTCCTGCTCCAGTAGCGTATGGTTCGCGGGAAGAACGACTGTCGGAAAGCGTCCGTGCGCGCTCGAATCTCTCTAATTTTACATTCGTGATGTCCTCGGGAGGTATAAGTAGGGGAAAGCAATATATTTGATACCTCATCCAGAAACGCAACCTCTCGAAACCTGGACAGCAAACTACACCGCGATGCAGAGCGTCTGTCTTGCAGAGTCTGCCACTTGAGTTTGCTAAACATCTCCGTAACACTATCACGCTTACCAAATAACCCTGTGACGAAACGCACCGCTTTTCATTGGATCTTCTCTATCTCCTCCGTCAGCCCGACCTGGTACGGATCCCACACTGATGAGCAGTACTCAAGTATAGGTCGAACAAGTGTTTTGTAAGCCACCTCCTTTGTTGATGGACTACATTTTCTAAGGACTCTCCCAAAGAATCTCAAACAGGTACCCGCCTTACCAACAATTAATTTTGTATGATCATTCCACTTCCAATCGTTCCGCACGCATACTCCCAGATATTTTACAGAAGTAACTGCTACCAGTGTTTGTTCTGGTATCATATAATCATACAATAAGGGATCATTCTTTCTATGTATTCGCAATACATTACATTTGTCTATGTTAAGGGTCAGTTGCCACTGCCTGCACCAAGTGCCTATCCGCTGCAGATCTTCCTGCATTTCGCTACAATTTTATAATGCTGCAACTTCTCTGTATGCTACAGCATCATCCACGAAAAGCCGCGTGGAACTTCCGACACTATCTACTAGGTCATTTGTAGATATTGTGAAAAGCAATGGTCCCATAACACTTCCCTGTGGCACGCCAGAGGTTACTTTAACGTCTGTAGACGTCTCTCCATTTGGAACAACATGCTGTGTTCTGATTGCTAAAAACTCTTCAATCCAGCCACACAGCTGGTCTGATATACCGTAGGCTCTTACTGCGTTTATCAGGCGACAGTGCGGAACTGTATCGAACGCCTTCCGCGAGTCAAGGAAAGTGGCATCTACCTGGGAGCCTGTATCTAATATTTTCTGGGTCTCATGAACAAATAAAGCAAGTTGGGTCTCACGCGATCGCTGTTTCCGGAATCCGTGTTGATTCCTACAGAGTAGATTCTGGGTCTCCAGAAATGAGATGAAATGCAAGCAAAAAACATGTTCTAAAATTCTACAACAGATGTATGTCAGAGATATAGGCCTATAGTTTTGCGCATCTGCTCGGCGACCCTTCTTGAAAACTGGAACCACCTGTGCTCTTTTCCAATAATTTGGAACCTTCCACTCCTCTAGAGACTCGCGGTACATGGCTGTTAGAAAAGGGGCAAGTTCTTTCGCGTACTCCGTGTAGAATCGTCCAGGTCTGGTTATCTGAGCGCGAAGTTACCTTGTCCCATCTTCGCTGGCCGCGACAGTCCCACCAGACCAAAATATTATTGTGCCTTTGTGGTCCACTTTGGAGATGAAGTGTGCGTAATCGCTGTCCATGTCGGACACTGTTACTTGAATTTGCCACTGTCTTTCGGGGGGAATGATATAAGATTCTTTTGACGATGCAAGTCCGGTATTTATCCATTGCGGACGACTAGAAATGTCAGCGGGTTTCCTACACAGTGTTTGACATGGTAATGTGTTGTGCGATTGGTGATTCCGTATTTTTGTCCATCCACCGTGCTTTTATGCTGACTTACAGTAAGTATTTCCTTCATACGCTACAACAAAGCTCGTTTTCGAAATCTAAACACTAACTGCGCTACGATCAAATTTGCTCGACAACGCCATGGAGATGACATAATGAAATATCAGTCTGTAGTTTTTAATTTTGTAAGAATCTATAGGGTATCTTGCACCTACTGAAACCTTGCTCATAATCACTGGTTATAAAATACATAAATCTGAGTTTGGAATTAGATGCAATCTTGACCGCACACAAAATACGTTTTCTTTGCAAAAATCTGTCCAATCGCTCTCGGGATACGATCTGTGACATTTCACTTTGCGTTGGACACTCAGGAGGGGGCAGGTACGATTAACGCAGGAGGTGGAGGATATCCACAGAAAATCGTTGTGTCTCGTTGTGAGAGGGTTTAGCAAGTGCGAAAATGTAACGGAAATGCTTCTGTGGCAGACGCTAGAACATGGATATTGAGCGCATGGGGAGGTTAATTTTTAAAATTTCGAGAGTACTTGCGAAGAAGATTCAAGTAAGACATTACTTGGCCCGGCCGGCTAGCCGTGAGGTCTAACGCACTGCTTTCCGGGCGGTAAGGCGTGCCGGTCCGCGGCACGAATCCGCCCACCGGAATAGTGTCGAGGTCCGGTGTGCCAGCCACTCTGTGGATGGTTTTTAAGGCGGTTTTCTATCTCCCTCAGCGAATGTGGGCTGTTTCTCCTTATTTCGCCTAAGTTACACTATGTCAGCGATTGATGCGCAAACGCTTTCACCACGTACGCGTAACTATAATTACTGTACCACTCAAACATTGGGGTTATACTAGTCTGGTGTGAGACGTTCCTGGGAGGGTCCACTGGGGGCCGAACCCTGGGTTTGGTGTGGGGCGGGGTGGGGTGAGTGGACTGCTGTAGCCTGTTGTGGGGTTGTGAACCACTGAGAGCTACGGCGGGGACGAAACCTCTCCGCCGTTTCTAGGTCCCCAGTTCGGTGCAATACAATACAAGACATTACTTCCTTCTACTTAACCTCTCATTAAATACCTACAGCGGAAAAATCTCTGAAATTTGAACTAATGGAGAGGCGTGCTGACGATCTTTCATCCAAGGCACATTTCGTGAATGGGGCTGGGAAAGGGGGGTAAATGGTGCGATATGTATCCTCCGCCGCACACCCTAATTTGACTTGCTGACTAATTTTTCTTTTAGGATTAATCAGCATATATGAGAGGTGATAATGCATACTCCGAAAATAGCTGTATTCGAGATATAGCAAGTTGGAATTAATTTTGACCATCAGATTTTTATTTTTTACGTCTAAAGACATATTCAATAAGTCTCTGATATGAATCAGGCTGTAATGCAATCAAGCAATAAAGTCAATAATACAGTAAGGTACGTACGACACCAGTGAGTATATTGATATGTCTAGTTGGATAAAAATAGCTTCGTATGTGGATATAACCATAAACAATCATTTTTTTTCATATTTACACACTGAGATGATAAAAGTCATGGAATAGCTCCTAATACAGTGACGGACCTCCGTTTGCCCGGCATAGTTCAGGAGCTCGACGTAACACGGTCTCAACGAGTCATCGGAAGTCCCCTGCAGAAATACTGAGCCATTCCTGCCTCTATAGCCTCCCATACTTGCGAAAGTCTTGCCAGTGCAGGATTTTGGGCAAAAACTGATCTCTCGATTATGTCCCATAAATGTGCGATGAGATTTGTGTCGGGGCGATCTGGGTTGCCAGATCATTTGCTTGAACTGTTCAGAATGTACTTCAAAAGAATCGTGAACAACTGTGGCCTGATGACGCGGGGCATTGTCATCCAAAACAATTTCAGAAATGTTGGGAAACACGGAGTCCATGAATGGCTACAAGTGGTCTTGACGTACCTGAACATAACCATTTCCAATCAATGATTCTTTCAGTTGGACCAGAGGACTCAGTCCATTCCATGTAAACACAGCCCACACAATTATTGTGGTACCTTGAGCATGCACAGTGCCTTGTTGACTACTTGGGTCCATGGGGCCGTGTGACGTCTGCGCCACAATCGAACCCTGACATCATATCTTACCAACTGAAATCGGGATTCATCTGAATAGGCTACGGTTTTCCAGTCGTCTAGGGTCAAAGCGATATAGTCGTGGGCCTGGGAGAGGCGCTGCATGCAATGTCGTGCTTTTAGCAAAGGCACGCATCGGTCATCTGCTGCCGCAGCCCATTAACGCCAAATTTCGCCGCATTGTCCTAACGGATACGTTCATTATTCGTCCGACATTGATTTCTGCGGTTATTTTCTAAAGCACACTGACAGCTCTAGCACTGACAACTCTATCACTGACAACTCTGCGCATACACCGCTGCTCTCATTCGTTCAGTGGAGGTCATTGGCCACTGCGTTGTCCGTTTTGAGAGATAACACCTAAAATATGGTGTTCTCGGCACACTCTTGACACTGTTGATCTCGGAATATTGAAGTCCCTATCTAATTCCGAAATGGAATGTCTCATGAGTTAGCACACTGGATTCGCATTCGGGAGGACGACGGTTCAATCCCGCGTCCGGCCATCCTGATTTAGGTTTTCCGTGATTTCCCTAAATCACTCCAGGCAAATGCCGGGATGGTTCCTTTGAAGGGGCACGGCCGACTTTCTTCCCCTTCCTTCCCTAATCCGATGAGACCGATGACCTCGCTGTTTGGTCTCTTCCCCCAAACAATCCAATCCAATGTCTCATGAGTCTATCCCCAACTATCATTCCATATTCGGAGTCTCTTAATTCCCGTCATGATGCACAACTACGTCGGAAATTTTTTACATGAGTCATCTGAGTACAGCTGACAGTTCTACCAGTGCATTGCTCTTTTATACCTCGTGTATGCGGTACTACCACCACCCGTATATGTGAATATAACTGTCCCACGACTTTCGTCACCTTGTATGTACGTAGGTACGTATTAAACCGGGGACCTAGAAACGACGGAGAGGCTTCATTCCGCCTTAGCCCTCAATGGTTCACAACCCCACAACAGGGCACAGCAGTCCACTCACCGAACCCAGGGTTATTGTGCGGTTCGGGCCCCCAGTGGACCAACCCCCCCCCCCCTCCCACCCCTCCCCCCACGGGTATGTCTAATGCCTGACGAGTGTAACCCCAAATATTTGCATGATAGAGTAATTATGGTGTACGTGTACGTGGAAACGGTGTTTGTGCATCAATCACTGACACAGTGTAACTGAGGCAGAATAAGTGGATGGTTCAAATGGCTCTGAGCACTATGGGACTCAACTGCTGAGGTCATTAGTCCCCTAGAACTTAGAACTAGTTAATCCTAACTAACCTAAGGACATCACAAACATCCATGCCCGAGGCAGGATTCGAACCTGCGACCGTAGCGGTCTTGCGGTTTCAGACTGCAGCGCCTTTAACCGCACGGCCACTTCGGCCGGCAGAAGAAGTGGAACCAGCCCGCATTCGTCGAGGTAGATGGAAAACTGCCTTAAAAATTATCCACAGGCTCGCCGGCACACCAGACCTCGACACTAGTTCGCCGGGCGGATTCGTGCCTGGGACCGTCACGTCTTCCCGCTCGGGAAGCAGCGCTTTAGATCGCGCGGCAAACACCGCGGACTTCGTCAACTTAGTGTGCGTATAATACTTACGTAAGAAACTAGTAGAGTCACTAATATTCCTCATACTTGACTGTGGTGATGATATTCTCCGAAGACTTTCGTACCAAACCTCAGGCAGCCTAGAACTGGCTAGGAATACTTGTGTGCGATAGATCTATGACCTACGCTATTTCGTCTATATCTCTCCTGCATATGAAGAATTATCATCATGACTGCGTGCCGTTAAGCATAGAGACTATCATACTCTATGCCTGCTGTATCGCCTTTTCAATCATTGCACTCCCTCTAATTTAACTTAAAATTTTACACCAACGTGTGAACAGCACAGTAAGAAACACTTGGTTCTCAACTAAGTAAAATCTTCTCGTACAATCACATAATACTGTCATGTTTTCCATAACTTCTGTGTCAGGAATCAGACTTTGGGTCAATCTTCCGCAAAAAACCGGAGAAATTAAATTCCTTCCAGACTTCAAGAGACAGTCAGTGGCCACCTTCTGTCACAAGTTTTTTTTTTTTTTCCTCTCTATAGTCTGCAGCTCACTCTCGTCGATCTGTCCTCCTTCACAACTTTCCATCTCCAATTTTTTAGAGTTCTTTGTTTCAATTCTGTTCAATCCCAACAGGCACTGTCAGTTCAACCTCCTCCTCTTTCTTTATTACTTCTACTTCAACAATAAACAGGTATTCTATTGCGTTATACTAGTCCATATCATTCTTACTACTTTACTATTATTATAATTATTAGAGTAATAATTATGATTATTATTATTGCCACTGTTTTACTACCACTATGATTAGTGTCAGTTATTACTATTTTTTTATTATTATTACCACTATTATTATTATTATTTTATTATTATAATTGTTATTTCCATCATTATCGTTATTATTTCTCTGAATGTTTTTATAATATCTTGTTGTTCCTGGTCAGACGTAAGGAAGGGCCTTAAAGCAATAATCTTGTCGGACTAAATAAGCAATAAATAAATACTTGAATTAAGGTTTATGTATTTTATAAAAATTTCCGCAAACTGATTTTAATCAGTTGTTTCAAAGATGAATCAGTGATTATTATCGACACCGGTTGTGAACTCCTTCATGTTATATTGTACCTCTATTCTTCTTCGTTGCCCCAATGTGAAATGGACAGTCCCGCTGAAAGAGCGTAGGTAATACCGCTGAAGACTAAAAGTAACATTTGTTATGAGTTCAAATATTAGTGAATATAACTTCCTGAAATTTTAGGATCTTTCTTTCATTGGAAGCCACCCGAATAAAACAATCCTTTCACCAGTTAAAGATTCTTTGTATCAGAAATGGTATCCAACGTATCACCCTCATATCCCATGTAAGGCACAAGGCTACCAAGAAAGAAACAAGTAACAGTTTACAACTGTAGATGTATACAGGGTGTTACAAAAAGGTACTGCCAAACTTCCAGGAAACGTTCCTCACACACAAATAAAGAAAAGATGTTATGTGGACATGTGTCCGGAAACGCTTAATTTCCATGTTAGAGCTCATTTTAGTTTCCTCAGTATGTACTGCTCAATGGAGCACGTTATCATGATTTCATACGGGATACTCGACCTGTGCTGCTACAACATGTGCCTTTACAAGTACGACACAACATGTGGTTCATGCACGATGGAGCTCCTGCACATTTCGGTCGGAGTGTTCGTACGCTTCTCAACAACAGATTCGGTGACGGATGGATTGGTAGAGGCGGACCAATTCCATGGCCTCCACGCTCTCCTGACCTCAACCATCTTGACTTTCATTTATGGGGGCATTTGAAAGCTCTTGTCTACGCAATCCCGGTACCAAGTGTAGAGACTCTTCGTGCTCGTATTGTGGACGGCTGTGGTACAATACGCCATTCTCCAGGGACTGCATCAGCGCATCAGGGATTCCATGCGACGGAGGGTGGATGCATGTATCCTCGCTAACGGAGGACATTTTGAACATTTCCTGTAACAAAGTGTTTAAAGTCACGCTGGTACGTTCTGTTGCTGTGTGTTTCCATTCCACGATTAATGTGATTTGAAAAGAAGTAATAAAATGAGCTCTAACATGGAAAGTAAGCGTTCCCGGACACATGTCCACATAACATATTTTCTTTCTTTTTGTGTGAGGAATGTTTCCTGAAAGTTTGGCCGTACCTTTTTGTAACACCCTGTATGAGGGATTCGAAGCAGCTTACTTAAAATGATTTACGTCTCTTTCGAAGACAGATAATTTAACTTTGAACATTGAAGACCCTGTTGCAAAGCCAATCTTCTCAAATTCTAATACCTCAACTACTGTAGGAACGCTGGCAATAATGTGTTGACAGATTCACTAGGAGGCCTTCAAGAACTAATAAACATCGATACGTTACTTGTGGAATCGCTTGCTTCCCACATCAGTTTCAATCTAAACAGACAATCTGAGCATTCGAGCGAGACTATGGCTGCTTACAGGTAATTTATTCGCAGTTCTTTTTCTCCCTACACTTTCCACGACGACAAAACTGGACAACTTTCCTATGTAGCCTTAAAGATACTTGCTCACAATCTCTCTACAAGCTATGACATTTAGAAATCGGCTGCTATCGTCCGTCGTGACAGACGCAATCACTCGCTTCTTTTCGTGAAATAAAAGCACAGTTACTAAACTAGTTTCCATTACAGATTATCTGGTGTCGTGTCTCTGAAAATAAATATAGTATTTTCTCGGCATACACCACACAAGTGCAGCCTATTTTTAAAATCTATTGCTATTTACAAATATGTCACTGTGTACACATTGACGGCGTTCCGCCGTGACGCACTTTGTCATTAAATTCATAAAATCCTTTATGTGTATCTGTGTATTTCTGTCCACGTTCGCCACCATTGGCTTTTGCATCAATTAATTTTTGTTTGTCCATGCAGCTGGCTCTACGCTGAAAAACAGTAACCGCTAGTTATTAACGAGTTCACATTGACATTCCCTATAATCATCAATGCTCTAAAAAAATTATGATACTGGCGTTCCACATTATCGTAATCACACAACAGTTTAATAGAAACTATTTTACGTTTGCGAATTAGTCTCAAATTGATCAAAAAGTTCTGTATTTACATAATTAGCATAACTGACGAGTCTTCGTTCTTGTGAAAGCCAATTTCAATTAGTATTACCATTGGATGTTTCAGCATATATGAAATATCAGCGGATAATATTTGTCGTCGCTCGACGCATGCAGTACACAGAAGTAGTATTTGAAAAGGCATTAACAGCCGTTAACGGGAGAGAGGCTTTACAGCGTTCATCATAAATTCCTACGAGCGTGGTTGCATGCCAGTCTGCTACGCGTTCTGGTGACTCGCAACGTTAAAATTCGTGTTTCGTGCTCCTCATGCGCACTACTCTCAACAGCGAAGTAACAGAACAGAAATGTAGCAACTGCGCTTTCATCACCGAAGTGCGGAGCAGGCTAAGACACGGAAAAGAGATGAGTTATATCACCTTTCCATTAACCTGTGATCTTGCAATGTTAGTCACTGAAATACGTTACATAGACAAATGTATTCCTGCTCTACATTAATTATTTTTTGCTGTAGCGATATTTTTTCCGTCAGGTATTTCTGTTGTTTTCTGTCCTCATTATCATCTGATCCTTGACGCCTAACAGTCTTGTTTGGATTCTAATGATTCACATATTCTCACACTTCAGTTGACTTTCTAATACACGAATATTTTTGTAAATGTAAACACTTCTGCTTCAACTACGAATGTGCTGAAGACTCTTCCCGCTTGTGGCTCATATGTAATAGCATTTGTGGAATTGGTTTCTTCTGTGTTGCGAAAGAGTTTAATTGCCTTCAATGTTTCATCACATCTGTGTAGTTTTCTCATCATCTACAATTCTGATGGTTTATTTTTTTACGCTGTATGGCAAAGGTATTTCATTCCATACAAGTTTCCTACGTTCTACATTCTTTGATTTGACTGGAATTGTTGTGTAGAAATCTTCATATTGTTAAGTAGGCAAATTACGTTTTCCTGCAAATGCTCAGGTCGTTTACAGTTTACAAGACTTTTCTTTAGTTCTTATAAGGAAACGAGATTCTTCGGTAAACATTTGTTGTTTAGAAGAGGGCCACTAATAAGTTGTTGCGTAATGTACCATTTCATACCACACAAAGTCCCTAGGAGACTAAAGAAAGCTCAGTGTGGCGTCATTTTGTAATTAAGGCCGATTTTTATGGCACTACATGCTCTTTCTATTGTAAAAAATTACGTTAGAAATTAGTATAAACGGTACTATTGGCATTCATCCTATGTTGTTGTTGTTGTTGTTGTTGTTGTTGTAGTCTTCAGTCCAGAGCCAGGTTTGATGCAGCTCTCCATGCTACTCTATTCTGTGCAAGGTTCTTCATCTCCCAGTACCTACTGCAACCTACATCCTTCTGAATCTGTTTAGTCTATTCATCTCTTGGTCTCCCTCTACGATTTTTACCCTCCACTCTGCCCTCCAATACTAAATTGGTGATCGTTTGGTGCCTCGGAATATGCCCTACCAACAGATCCCTTCTTCTTGTCAAGTTGTGCCACAAACTTCTCTTCTCCCCAATTCCATTCAATACCTCCTCATTAGTTATGTGATCTACCCATCCAATCTTCAGCATTCTTCTGTAGCAACACAATTCAAAAGCTTCTATTCTATACTTGTCTAAACTATTTATCGCCCACGTTTCACTTGCATACATGGCTACATTCCATACAAATACTTTCAGAAACAAATTCCTGACACTTAAGTCTATACTCGATGTTAACAAATTTCTCTTCTTCAGAAACGCTTTCCTTACCATTGACATTCTATATTTTATATCCTCTCTACTTCAACCATCATCAGTTATTTTGCTCCCAAATAGCAAACCTCATTTACTACTTTAAGTGTCTCATTTCGTAAGCTAATGCCGGCAGCATCGCCCGATTTCATTTGACTACATTCCATTTTCCTCGTTTTGCTTTTGTTGATGTTCATCTTATATTCTCCTTTCGAGACATTGTCTATTCCGTTCCTGATTACAACGTCCTCCTGAGTAGTCCCCGCCCGGAGATCCGAATGGGGGACTATTTTACCTCCGGAATATTTTAGACAAGAGAACGCCATCATCATTTAACCATAGAGCAAAGCTGCATGCTCTCGGGAAAGCGTATTCAAAAGTGCAGCTCTGTGTCCTCTTGCAGCGCTGTTGTAGCAACGTACAGGATGACAAATATTGAAGAATATGAAAAAACGTAAATTAGTTACAAACTACGGCCTACACACACTTTATTTTACATGTAAACATGACTACAGATGTTCGGATGTAGGTTATGATATGTTCAGTATGCCTGCCATCATTTGGCGATGATGTGGCGCAGAGGAATAGCGAATTCTGCGTGAGCCGCGGAAGTGTCCGAACATCGATGCTGTCGATGACCTCCTGAATGGCTGTTTTCAACTCAGCAGTGTTGTCTTTACTATAGCCCCACAAAAAGAAGTCGCATGTGTTCAGATACGGAGACTATGGCGACCAAGCGAGGACCATGCCAGTGCGGTCCCCAAGTCCTCCTCCGGGACATCACTCTCCTGCTTCGATGGGGACGAGCTCCGTCTTGGATGAACTACATCTTGTCAAAATCAGAGTCACTTTGGATAATGGGTATCAAATCTTCTTCCAAAACATTCACTTATCGTTTGGTAGTAACCCTGACTTCAAGGAATATCGCACCAATTATTCCGTGACTGGACATTGCATACCACTCAGTCACCTGTTGAGGGTAAAGACACTTCTCGATCGCGAAATGCGGATTCTGCGCCCCCAAATGCGCAAATTATGCTTATTGACGAACTCATCCAAATAAAAGTGAGATTCGTCGCTAAACCAGACCATCATGCGCATACTAATTTGCCATAATTCCCCGCGGCTAACCGGACAGTTTGAACGTCCTAACGCCAACCGTTCAGAAGTCATGACGATTTTATTTCATATAGTTCAAAAATTGTCACCTTGTATAACCATAATGAGCAGTAGATTCGTGACTATATGTGTTAGACTGTTCTCTACCTCTGCCTGAATCTTACGCATACCTGATTGAAAACACCCGCTACCTGAAACCGCCCAGTTGAATAGTCCGCATTACATCATTCAACCGGCCACAAGTGACGCGTTCGTCCACAGGCGCGCTTTTTATTGGCTCTGAGCATTATGGGACTTAACTTCTGAGATCATCAGTGCCCTATAACTTAGAACTACTTAAACCTAACTAACCGAAGGACATCACACTCATCCATGCCCCAGGTAGGATTCGAACCTGCGACCACAGCGGTCGCGCGGCTCCAGAGTGTAGCGCCTAGAACCACTCGGACACTCCCGCCGGCGGCGTGCTTTTCATTTTGCAAACAATTTATCGCGCACATCATCTTTCCAAACTGGGCTTCGCGAGACGTTGTGGAATACCAGTACGTGGTTACGTTCTTGGTATTTGTGTGCAGAAAATAAATGTTTTATGAACTATCTCTGATAAAACAGTTCATACGGATACATTTCGCTATGAAACAGCATTCATTGATATAGCTTCGCGTTTTCATATTTTCAGACAGAATTAGTATTTACATTTGCCATTTTTGCAAATGGAAATTTTTCAAGTCTGATGACAGCATACAACGCCGACGTCCCTCTTTTGTAGATGTATGGAAAATTATGTACGCCCAAGCTGTAGAAGAAAATCTCCAGCCTAAAAACCAACATGGAGTCCATAAACAGAGATTTTGCGGAGCGCAGTTCGCTATGTCAGTACAAGAAATCCAGAGCAGGCAAAGAAATTTCCCGAGCTGATGCTATGTTCATTGATTTTACGAGGACATTCGATAAAGTTCTGCACTGGCGCCTAGTGAAAATCGAGTATCGGAACAGATTTGTGAGTGGATTTAGTACTTCATAGGAGAAAGAACTGCTCACGCTCTTAACACAACTAAATTTTCACATATGAAATAAATTCCAGGGTACTGCAATTTGTTGTTGTAGAGGGGTTATTACTGACAGTATATGCAAATGTACTGCACGGTGTTATAAGATAAGGTAGCCTGTTCGTCGGCGAAGCTGTTATCTATAGGGAGGTCGTAGCACTAGAAAACTGTAGAGAAATTCAGGAAGCACCAAAGAGCATCTGCGAGTGGTGCAGGGACACGCAGATAACCATGACTGTATTTAAATGGGGTGTTTGGCGTACAGGTTGTTTGAGAGATGCATCTTTATACGATTACACTCTTGGCGATAAACCACTGAATACAGTAACGAATGCAAAATACCCCGGAGAAACGGTCCACAGCGACCTCATGTAGGAGGACCGCAGAAAGATAATGCAGGGAAAGCAGGTGTTACGATGAGATTCATTAGGAGAATCGTAGGAAAATGCAATTCATCCAAGAAAGGAGTAGCGCACAAAATCGTTGTCCGCACTTTTCTTGAGCACTGTTCATTGCTGTGGGAGTTGCATCAACTGGGACTAATAGAAGAGATACGTGGAAAGATGACATATGTGTGAAACAAATATATGTGATACAGGTGAGAGAATTTCAGTAAGAACGTTACACTCGTATTTTATTTTGGCAAGTCAAGTAACTTTTATTGAATTCTGCACAGTGCCAAAAAGTGTTGCAGTTACATTACACTGCCTTTCACCGCAGTAAACAAGTCTCTGTAAATAGCGGTCAATTGGTTGTGTCAGTATTTCAGTCCGACGATTTGAAATCCGCTCCTCAGTCACAGAGCCATTTGAAAGTCACTCTGTGAACATCCTCATCGCTGGAAAATATCTTTCCTCCCAAGATGTTCTTTCAACTTGTCAAAATGATGGCACCAGATTTGAACTGTATGGCGTGATGCATGCAACTCTCCCAACGAAAACGTTGAAGGAAACCTATTGTTGGGCAAGGTGTCTAGGATGTTGTGTTGTCGTGCCGGAAAATAACGCCTTTGCTTAACTGTTCACGTGTTGCCCAGAAGAATCGTATTTTCCCGTATACATAAAATTTGGAGTAGGTTTCCAGTTGCCATGTTATTTCCGTCCCGTCTTGCGATGCGCCTGTTATCCGTATAAGAGCAGGACTACGTGTACAGGAAATTCGGGACTTGTACTCGTCTTCTGAGAATACGCCGCTCTAGTTGCGTAATGATCTTAGCGTCGGCCGATATGAAGTCGCTGCGTACAAGTGTGAAATACATACGACCAGTGTGGACGCGGACGAGTATACGAAGAAATGAACATCTGTGCTTGCAACTGACAACTGAAGAACTGGACTACGCAGATTGATGTTTCTCTCTTTCAGTCTGTGACATATGACTGTGAGACAGCTGAACAACGGGTGCGGAATTAGCTAGAGAACTGTATAGTACGAGCTGAACAATCCTCCGTTTTGAATCCTACGTTGCAGGCGCTCGTTTAAACTGTACGGAACACTTTAACTTTTTAATATGCTCTTAAGGCCATCAAGTGTACATTCCTTGTGCCGGTAATATTACATAACAGTAAATGTATTGGCTTACATCTGACCGTAAGAGGCAAGCAAATTAAAGTAGGTGATTGGACGAGTATTTCGGGATATGGTACTTTAACTTACGTTCCATGTAAGTCATACATCGCTGTTCCAAATATGTATCAAACACAGTTAAAATGAGTAACCAGTATCGAATTTTATGTTTTATATATGGTACATGAACTTAAGTTTACGATAACTAAGAGTTGCACTCGTAAAGAATTACGGAATAATGTTAAAATGGAAAACAAAAGGCTTAAAAATTTCATGTCAGCACAAGAGGGAACTGCATGAGTACTCAAAGTATATTACGGATTTTCATAATTTTATTGACTATTTCAAAACCTGCAAAAGAAATCTGTCAGACGTTGTTAACAAAGTAAAATAATTGCAAATATTATGTTATTACCAATAAGTTGCAAAAAATATTATTAATTTGTTCGTTCTATAAAGTAATTGGTAATTGGAGGAAATGAGGGAAATGCAGTATGAAAATAGGGGGAGAGGAAATAGAGCAAGTGAATAACTACAATTACTTGAGAAGTGTATTAACGGATGATACGTATTGCTCAAGAGAAATTAAGAAAAGAATTGTAACGGCAAAAAAAGGTTTCAAGAGCAAATCGATATTACTTTGTGGACCACTAAACAAGGATTTGAGGAAAAGACTTGCCAAATGTTACATCTGGAGCGTTGCACTGTATGGTGCGGAGACCTGGACATCGGGGAAGGAAGATGAAAGAAGACTGGAGGCACTAGAGATGTGGATGTGGAGAAGAATGGAAAAAGTGAAATGGGAAGACCGAGTAAGGAATGAATAAGTACTAAGAAGAGTTGTAGAAGAAAGAAACATGCTGAAAGTCATCAGAAAGAGTAAACGGAACTGGATTGGACATTGTTTGAGGAGGGACTGTTTATTGAAGGACGGACTAGAAGGAATGGTGGAGGGAAAAAGGGGAAGAGGGAAAAGATGATATCAAATGGAGGACAATATCAAAGGAGACAAATATTCAGAAATGGAAAGACTGGCTATGGACAGACAAAAGTGAAAGAGGTTTACCCATGACAAGACCTGCCGTAAGGCAGAATACGGTACTTCTATTACTACTACTATTCTTTCTATAAAAATTAACAGTTCCTTAGGATGATTTTTGACTGTATACAGCTGATGTAAATAAAATCAATAAAAGTAGCTTACTTTAAAATTAAAATGTTAGATGATGTTATGTTAACATAATCTGCAGCAAGTTTAAAATAAACACACTTCTTACGTATATAGTTTCACAACCAGCAGTCTGTGAGCACATTTACTTCTAAAACAAAGAAAAAAAATATTGACATACATTTCACATGTAGTTGCTCGATTCTGGTGTCCAATCTTCGCGCCTTGAATTTTCAAGCCAACTTTTACGCCGTTCCATGTTTTAAGGAAACCGGTAAAACTTATAGCGACCACGTATGCTATTATTTGAGCAGTTTGGAGCTGCACACCCAAACATTTGACGTCGCGGAACAATAAAATTAAGCAAAATTGGCTGATCCACCATACTGAATTCCAGCATTACCTATGGAGGGCGCTACGAACTTGTAAGTCATTTTCAGACATGTTTCCGGATACGTTTGATCACATATTGTATTTGACTGTTCATTCTATTCAGCAGATGATGTAATTCTTCTTCACTTTCACTCGGGATAGCAATGCCATCAGCGAATCTTATCAGTGATATCTCTCCACCTTGATTTTTAATTCCTCTCCTGAATCATTCTTTTATTTCCATCATTGGGCCGAAAGACAACGTTCCTGTTTTAGACCCGTTTTAATTCGAACACTACGTTCTTCGTCGTCCACTCTTGTTATTCGCTCTTGGCTCTTGTAGATATTGTATATTACCCGTCTCTCCCTATAGCTTACCCCTATTTTTCTCAGGATTTCGAACATTTTACATTGTCGAACGCTTTTACCAGGTCGACAAATCCTATGAACGTGTCTTGATTTTTCCTTAGTGTTGCTTCCATTATCAACCGCAGCGTAAGACATGCTTCTTGGTGCCTTTAACTTTCCTGAAACCAAAACGATCGTCACCTAACACATTGTCAATTTTCTTTTCCATTCTTCTGTATATAATCGTCGTCAGCCGCTTGGGATGCAGCAGCTGTTAAGCTGATTGTGCGATAATTCTCGAATTTTTCGACTCTTACAGTGTTCGAAATTGTGTGCATGAAATTTTTCCGAAAGTCAGATGGCTTATCGCCAGGCTCAAACATTCTGCACACCAAATTGAATACTCGTTTTGTTACCACCTCCCTCAACGATTTTAGAAATTCTGATGGACTATCCCTTCTGCCTTGTTCGATCCTAAGTCCTTCAAAGCTCTTTTAAATTATGATCCTTATACTTGATTCCCTATGTCTTCTAAATGGACTCCTGTTTCTTCTTCTATCACATCAGACAAATCTTCCCCCCTCATAGAGGCCTCCAATATACTCTTCCCACTTATCCGCTCTCTCCTCTGAATTTAAAACTGGAATTCTCGTTGCACGCTTAATGTTAACCTTGCTTTTAATTTTACAGAAGGTCGTTTTGTCTTTCCTATCACAGACACTGGTCATCTCACAGCTAAGGACTAAACTAGAAGACTCGAACGATAGCTGTTCACATTACACAGTCGCCATCTTTCGCACGACGTTGGCTATCTCTGTCATAAAAGCTTTTGGCAAGGACTGTGTTTGTACAACCTTTGAGCCGCAGTAACTCAGAATGAGGGTTAATTCTGCCAATTTTATTAATTGAAATAGTGCGTCTTGGGCAGGTTACTACACTGCTGGCCATTAAAATTGCTACACCAAGAAGAAACGCAGATGATAAACGGGTATTCATTGGACAAATATACTAGAACTGAGACGTGATTACATTTTCACGCAATTTGGGTGCATACATCCTGAGAAATCAGTACCCAGAATAACCACCTCTGGCCGTAATAACGGCCTTTATACGCCTGGGCATTGAGTCAAACAGAGCTTGGATGGCGTGTACAGGTACAGCTGCCCATGCAGCTTCAACACCATACCACAGTTCATCAAGAGTAGTCACTAGCGTATTGTGACGAGCCAGTTGCTCGGCCACCATTGACCAGACGTTTTCAATTCGTGAGAGATCTGGAGAATGTGCTGGCCAGAAAGACCCGTACAAGACCTGCAACATGCGGTCGTGCATTATCCTGCTGAAATGCAGGGTTTCTCTGGGCTCGAATGAAGGGTCGAACCACGGGTCGTAACACATCTGAAATGTAACGTCAACTGTTCAAAGTGCTGTCAATGCGAACAAGAGGTGACCGAGAAGTGTTACCAATGGCACCCCATACCATCACGCCGGGTGATACGCCAGTATGGCGATGACGAATATACGCTTCCAATGTGCGTTCATCGCGATGTCACCAAACACGGATGCGACCATCATGATGCTGTGAAAAGAACCTGGATTCATCAGAAAAATTACGTTTTGCCATTCGTGCACCCACGTTCGTCGTTGAGTACACCATCGCAGGCGCTCCTATCTGTGATGCAGCGTCAAGGGAAACCGCAGCCATGGTCTCCGATCTGATAGTCCGTACTGCTGCTAGCGCCATCGAACTGTTCGTGCAGATGGTTGTTGTCTTGCAAACGTCCTCATATGTTGACTCAAGGATCGAGACGTGGCTGCACGATCCGTTACAGTCATACGGATAAGATGCCTGTCATCTCGATTGCTAGTGATACGAGGCCGTTTGGATCCTGCACGGCGTTCCGTATTACCCTCCTGAACCCACCGTTTCCATATTGTGCTAACAGTCATTGGAACTCGACCAACGCGAGCAGCAATATCGCGATACGATAAACCGCAATCGTGATAGGCTACAATCCGACCTTTATCAAAGTCGGAAACGTGATGGTACGCATTTCTCATCCTTACAGGAGGCATCACAACAACGTTTCACCAAGCAACATCGGTCAACTGCTGTTTATGTATGAGAAATCGGTAGGTGTCACCACCGGCGCCAACCTTTTGTGAATGCTCTGAAAAGCTAATCATTTGCATATCACAGGATCTTCTTCCTGTCGGTTTAATTTCGCGTTTGTAGCACGTCATTTTCGTGGTGTAACAATTTTATTGGCCAGTAGGGTAGAATACACAAACCACGAAAACGAAAAAAAATGACGAAGGTTGTTTCTGCAATGAGCGTTTCGAATGTTATTGATTAAGTGGTTGTTTGTTCGAGAGCTCACGATGTCATTATTAGCCAGAAACGAAATCACACTTGAAGCAGAGTAAGTGTTAAGTTTATTTTGTGTGTGTGTGTGTGTGTGTGTGTGTGTGTGCGTCTGGCTATTCCGCCTCTACGCCTGCAGAGGCATCAGGCAAGACTGCCTGCTTAGACATGCTGGTCAGGCGTGAGGCCTCGTCTGTCTGTAGGTCCTACGTCGCCCTTTGTCTGTCCCTCTGTCTTACCGCTGGGCGGTGCAGAAGCGCTCCTCTGGAAACCTCTCCGCACCTCGCGAACGTGAACGTGAATATCTTCCGCTGGGCGTCTGCTCCGTAAATAGTAATCCCCCAGAACGAACGTCTGTGTGCAGGTGGAACCGACGGAATTTTCTCAGCTCGACTCGGACGACGTCTTCGAAAAACATCTGTCGCTCTGTAGAACTCTCGGAACATCGTCCGGCCTTTCCAAAAGACCACCAGCGTGTTTGCCTCTCTCGCTTTCATCAATTCCGCTCTAACGTTCTTTCTCTGCGGTAAATACGTGCACAAGTACTAGCAAAAGGTGCAGCTGCGCCGCGAGGGTTTCCTTTTCGTATTTGTTCTTTCGACAGAGCCTCTCCGCTCTTCTGAATTTCAAACGAAACCAGTGTCAGTAAATAACACGCAGCACAAGCAAGCGCTTGGAAACTAATTGTTATTAAATGCTGGTTAAATGGGTGGTCTTCAGACTCCATCTTCTTAGTGGTACTATACGAGAGATCCGGAAACTCCAAACATTTGTGGACTGCACTTGTACGAGTAAGACATGACTCTGTATTAATTACAGCGTAGTAGATAAGCTGAATGTATAGCCTAATTCTCACACCTCACCACTCTGATCTCAGGGTGGAAACTGATGTAGAGGGAAAAAGAGAGCGCGCTTTGCAAGAGAATTCTACTTTACTCAAAACATAGATAGACTTTAGTAAGAAGCACAGCGTGTTTGTACTAGAGTATTACCGGGTCAAGGTCAATGTCGTTATGCTATTTGTATAAATAAAGAACTGGTGCGATGCGATTTCAGATAATCTGATGGTTTTAGAAACGGTGTGAAAATTGTGGATTAGTGCTGATTTTTAACGAAACTCCACCCCAGGCTGAGATGTTTCCACCACTCTGGTCGGCCATGGCTAATGTGATGCTCTGACGTCATTCTACAAACCTTTTTCATGTATTCATTGGTGGTCTGCCTCCTTTGTGTGAGATCATCATTTTAGACTATGATTTTAGTAGCTGGATGGGATATTACACTCAACTGATCCACTGTAAAAATTGCTTCCACTTTTTAACGATGTCTTCCGTTACCTTTATCGCTTCTGCAGGCCCAGTCCCTTACTAAGTATCAAAATATGTTTTAATTTATATATGTTAACACGGTTGTAGTTCGGAATATGAAAATGTTTATAAGCTTTAACACTGCTTGTCATATTGTGTCTGCGATTCTACCTTTTTGTACAAGTTTGTTTCTTTCGTTACCTTCCGTTGTGCTGGTTCTTCTTTTGCTGTTAAAGTAATCTCTTTACTATCTTGCTCCCCCCTATTTTCCAGTTCTTCCTATCCATCTTCTTTTTCTCACTGCAACGCAATTGGATCCATGTAACACTTCTTGCTTAAACACTGTTGCACAATGTCTGCGTTATACGAGGAAAGTGGTTGTGTCTCCAGTTCATTTTTTTTAATCTCCCTTTTCTGGGTGTGTGATCAAGTACGTTTAATAGGACCCATCTACTAATATTTTACATTTGTCGATTCTTGGAACCTTCCCATGCTGTTTTACTAAGCGTGTTCCTCCATTGCGTTCAGTCCATTTTTTTTTCTTGTAAGATATGTCTAGTGTGGATTTAGATTAAATTTCCTGAAACCTTCCTCTCATTACGTTTGTATCTGCTGCAGCTTTGGAACATTCTGGAACACCATAGCCAAAAACGAGACATTTGACATAAAATCTTCCTCGTCGTTGGGGAGTGGGTGTTTGTGTTGTTCTCATCATTTCATCGTAATCATCATCATCAAAAATTGGAGTATGAAAAAACTTGGGACTTCTTACGGGTACTGATGACCGCGCAGTTGAGCGCCCCACAAAGCAAACATCATCATCATCATTGCCTAAGTGATTCCTGTTTCTAATTGCCTTAAAATGGACCACGTTCAATCCAACCATTTACCATACTACAGTGACCATTCATTATATCGTTGTCATCGTTACGGAATCATGATTGCAGCATAAATGTGAACATATTTTTCAACTTTCCATTTTGATAAAGGATTATTATTTTTATTACTGCACGCATCCGGGAGGCCGACAGTTCAAACCACCGTCCGACCATCCTGATTCAGGTTTTCCATGATTTCCCTAAATCGCTTCAAGCAAATGCTGGGATGGTTCCCTTGAAAGGGCGTGACTGATTTCCTTCCCACTCTTTCCTTAATCCCAACTTGAGCTCCGCCTCTAATGACCTCGCTGTCGACGGGGCGTTAAATACTAATATCCTCCTCCTTCTTATTATTGTAGATTTTATTTCTCCAATCATGGACATTGTGACGCAGTTGTTTTCATTTAAAGTGAGATACAATGATTTTAAGATATCGTAAATTCACTACTATGCGAAACACACGTGTATGGAACCTTAATAACCAATAACCTAGTCAGTTTAGTAGCCCGATTCTTCCTGATTCAGAGAACGTAATTACTTTCCCTTACATTTTACTTATTCAGCAGTTCTTAGTTAATTAATATATGGTTTCAAGACGTCACACATTTTGTACCCCGTAATGTTTCTAAAATTAAAGTCAAAAATTTAATGGACATGGTGATGTTCTTAGATTTCCCATACTTTGGGTTGTAAGGAAAATGTCCAAAATTTAAACTTTTGTTACATAAACTGTAAATGGCAGCTCTATGGGAAATCGGGGACGTTTTGGTACGTATAAAATTATGTTATCAAAAAGTAGTGCTTTGTGTTTTTTTGTGAAACACAAGAATACAGATCATTTGATACATCAAATAGCTAGCCCTAAGATTCCAGTCTTACTACCTTTATAGTATTCTCTCTTTTAGTATTATTGTTTAGTACATCATTTTCTTGTAATTGACAAAAAATCACAAGCTACGAGTTCCTGCTAAAGCGCGGGGCTATAAACAGTAGAGATCGAAGGTGGATGAGATAGCCGGGCAGTGTATTCACGAGCATAGCGACTACGTCAGTCGTAGTGGTGATACCCCATGTGAACACCGTAGAGTGTATCACGCAGGGATACAACGTGCTTAACGAGGACTATGTCTATGTGAAGACAATGGCGAGAGAGCAGGTGAGTACTGAACCATCATGATTGTACATTTATGTAACCGAGCAATTCTGCGACTATTTTTGTAAATCGTGTGTGGCGTTATCAACATTACACATGTTTTGAGAAAAAACTGTCCATAAATACCAATATCATGTTTCGGTATTTCCATGTTCTAGCACCCCACCACTGTTGACAACTTAAATTTTCTTTCCGCAGTGATAAATAGAGAGACTTGAGACGATAAGGATCGAAATGTTACAACGTAGTCTTCGACGCGACGTTGAACGCTAATCTTCATTCCGAATGAATGACTGATGTTTTCCTCTCGGGACATTTTCCCACACACTTTTGTCGTCTCATTCAACGTAAAATTGAGGAATGGTCGTCGCGCTTAACTCACACTTTAATTCTGAAAGTTTCTTAAATTTTGATTAAAAACTTAACTCTTCATGTGTTTCCGGATATCTCTTCATACGGTTTCCTAGTTTACACTATAGACTTCTATTTTTGTAAAATGATAATGATAGATCAGTTCATCACGTGCAACGCAAGGAAAATAAAATACAATGTAAATGTGGACTTCTAGAAAAGATCACAGGTCAACGCAAGTCTAGTAGAAGCAAAACAAAAAAGAACAGCTGCAAACCGTTAGCTTCGTCTAAAGATATCTTCCAAAGCATAAACTGTGTAGTTTATCGAGCAAAACGATCTTCTTACAAAGTAATGGAGCGGGTTCAGGAAACATCATCCACGTGAATGACTGCTTATTCTTCTCCCACAATGTATCGTAAAAGGTCTTCATTAAGTCTGAAAGGATTGAAGAACTCTTCATATTTTTGACATGTCAATGATAAGGTTCGTTGATAGTATTGCTATTTCCACTGAAACTGAAGAAGAACAAGAAGTCCTATTGAATAGATTGAACAGCATAATGTGTGCAAAGTAAGGCCTGTAAAAGCTGGAAGCAACGAGTAGCAGACACTAGATTAGTGATAATGTTAATATTAAAATTCGGGACCACGAAATAGATGAAGGTAAGAATTTCTGCTGCCTTGGGGCTGGCCAAATCAAGATGTTTCTGGGAACGTGTACATTTGGCCAACTCGAAGGCAACCACTTAAGGCTCCGCCATGGAGCATACAAACCCAGACTCAAAGTTATTTACTATACACTGTCAGGTGTATCTATTATAAACATTCAGCAGGTTGACTGTTCACAGTAAGAACACACTCACATTGCATACTTTAAATAACCAGATGGAGGTAAGACAGTGCGGTATTCTAAGTAATTTAATTGTTTACAAAGTGCAATGCAATTCGTTGGGTCCCTAGACTCTCTCTATTATTTCTGGTACCTTATTACCATGCTATTCATATTTGTATTTCAAAAATCTCGCCGTGCCTCTTACGTGTGTGTTTATAAAATGTAAACTTTCACTGCCGGATATGTCACAACTAATAAAATGTTCCGGGCTATTATGCCGTGGTCGAATGGATTTCACCTAATAACGTTTCGTCCCCATCTGCGGACGACATGTTCAACGGGGATCATACCTTTGTTGAATGTCCGATTCACACCGTGGATCGCTGCTGACTGCAGAAAAATTCCGTCAGTTTCCGCGCAAAGGCGTGACCTTCCACGTTTTGAATACGCGATCGCAATTGGCCGTTGCCGCCTGCCGTTGTCCTCTGTTGCCATCATCCCATGGTGGAAGACTGGTATGCATATTCTTCAGCACCGGAATCCAAATGCCATTCAAAAGTCACGCCCTTCTCCTTCCTATTGAAATTACTGGGATGTTTCACGATCTCTATGGCCTCTCTGTATAGCCTTTCGTGGTATCCGTTTGTAGCTGCCAATTCTTAAGTCCGGTCAAAAATAATGTGGGGGTCCCCTGGCTGTAAAGCATGTTCGCAACATCTTATCTGTCAACCTCTCCTCTTTTGCAATTGACCTTGTCCTCTTCTAATCGTTTTTGACAGTTATTTTTGTAGTAGCCATGTAAACCTCCCCAAAACTCTGCCGTATACTATAAATTCCAGCGATTGGTAAGCATCCTTGACCGATTTTAGGTGATCATGTATCTTCAGTGTGATTACAAAGATGTTCCACTGTTTCAAGATTTATCCTAATCGCTCGGTCACGAGTTTAATTAATGGCAGGAAAACTTTCGATTTCACCGTCGCTTCAGCATCACTGTGATTTGTACGCGGCGGTCTTAACGCTTTTTTCACCTCAGCGAACGAATAACCATTTTTGAGCAATGCGTTTGTGAGATGTTTTAATTCTGCGTCAAGCAACTATGTTTCGCAGATTTTCCTTGCTCTATCCGCCAACGTTTTCACGATGCCTCGCTTTTGTTGTGGATGGTGGTTCGAATCCCGGTTCAGGTAACGGTACCTGTGCGTGGGTTGTCGCTAAATCGTTTGGCCCAAACCACCATCTTCTTTCTTGAAAACTAGAACGTCAAGAAAATGTAATCTTTCGCCTGCCTCCCCCACCTCCTTGGTAAACTGGATCTTCGGATTGATCCCATTGAGATGTTTGTGAAAACGATCCAGTTCCTCCTCGCTATGCCGCTACAAAACAAGCGTATCATCCCCGTAACGGAACCAAATATTCGGTTCCTTGTTCTCAGTTTCCAATATCTGCTCCTCGAGTTTTTCCAGAAAGAAGTTCGCTGTAACTGGGTTTAAGCAGTTCCCCATAGCGACACCAACCGCCTGCACTTCGTTCCATTTGAAATACATGGTTGTTAGGCAATATTTAAACAGTTTTGCAACATCAGGAGGAAAAGTCCGCTTCAGATATTACAACACTTCATTGATTGGAGGAATAGCGACACCACATCAAAAGTAAATGATGCGTCCTCCGGCTGTACCACTATGCCGTATAATTTACTGATAAAATTTGCCGAATTCTTGATATACGTATGCGATCGGTTCACATACGGTAATAATGTTGCCAAAAACTTGGCAGTCGAATATGTGGGCGAACCAATAGCACTCCCACCCACTATGGCCCTTAGAGGAGCATGTTCTTTGTGCACCTTCAGCAATCCATAATGTATTTGTTTCAACGCAACTGAATTAAACAGACTTTCTGAACGCTCTGTCCGACAGAGGACCTATCAACAGTGTAACGGCTCTAAGAACTTCGTCAGTGGGTTCTTCCTATATCCTTGCAGATGTAATAAGTCGTTAATCTTACTATTTTAGTTAATCGCATTCAGAACAACCATTGGATTTCCTTTGTCAGCGGGGAGAACGCTAACACCATCTTCCTCATTCAGTAGTTTTACGGCATTCCTCTCACCCACAGCTAAATTGTTTTTCGAAGGTTTTGTGCGAGACAATACTCCTACAGCTTCTGTACGGATTTCTTCAGCCTAAACTTGTTCACACTACGAATGCCGGCTTCTACACTGGCTATTATTTCATCTGTGGGCACAACTCGAGAGCTAATGACAAAATCTCCACTTTTGGCAAGCACGGATCTTCATCGTCATATAACTAACTTCCGGATAGCCTGATAAGCGTGCGGGAAATTTCTAAATGGTGCATCGTCTTATTAGGTTCTTCCGTCTATTAAACGTTGTCAACATACGCTTCCAAATAGTATCGTGCAACAAACAGTCTGTCACTTCTATCCTAGTCAGCACTAGACAATTATTTGCTGATATTAATATAAAAGGCAACGACCTTGCCGCATTGGTGACACCGGTTCCCACCAGATCACCGCAGTTAAGCGCTGTGTGGATGGGTAATAACGTGGATGGGCGACCATCCGGTCTGCCGAGCGCTGTTGGCAAGGGGGACGCACTCAGCCCTTGCGAGGCAAAGTTCAAATGGTTCAAATGGCTCTGAGCACTATGCGACTTAACTTCCGAGGTCATCAGTCGCCTAGAACTAATTAAACCTAACTAACATAAGGACATCACACACAACCATACCCGAGGCAGGATTCGAACCTGCGACCGTAGCGGTCGCTCGGCTCCAGACTGTAGCGCCTAGAACCGCACGGCCACTCCGGCCGGCGCGAGGCAAGGACAAGGCCATTTGAGGAAGAGGGGAGATTGACAGATTAGCTGTTGCAAACATGCTTTGCAGCCAGGGAGACGCCACATTCTTTTTGACCGGACTTAAGAATTGGCAGCCACAAACGTATACCACGAAAGGCTATACAGTAGTATACATCCCAGTAATTTCAATATGAAGGGGGAAGGACGTGAACTTTGAATGACATTTGAATTCATGTGCTGAAGAATATACGTATCAGTCTTCCACCATGGGATGATAGCAACAGAGGACAACGGCAGTCGACGACGGCCAATAGCGATCGCGTATTCAAATCGTGGAAGGTCACGCCTTTGCGCGGAAGCTGACGGAATTTTGCTGTAGTCAGTAGCGATCCACGGTGTGAATTGGACATTCAACAAAGCTACAAGCCCCCTTGAAAATGTCGTCCGCAGATGGAGACGAAAGTTGGATTTTAAGATGAAATCCATTCGACCGCGGCATGATAGCTCGGACATTTTATTAATTGCGACATTTCCGGCAGTGAAAGTTTACATTTTATAAACACACACATGACAGGCACGGCAAGATTTTTGAACTACAAATACGAATAGCATGGGAAGAAGGTACACGAAATAATACAGAAAGTGTAGGGACCGAACGACTTACATTTCACTTTTTAAACAATCAAAATTACTTAGAATACCGCAGTGTCTTAGCTTCATTGTACCACGTGTCGTGGTTTTGGATCGTACACTAGCGCTTCTCAACGTATGGCGATCCCCGCTACTTTGGTATACATGTGACCGCCTCCAGTGATCTACTCCCGTGGCAACTAACTGCAGGGTATGTAAATTTAGTGTGCTAGTACACTGAGGTTATGTTAGGCGGTTTCCAACATCTACATCTCCACCTACGTGCATACTCCGCAGATCATCCTTAAGTGCCTGATATAGGGTTCACCGAACCACTTTCACAATAATTCTCTATTATTGCACTATCGAACAGGGCGCGGAAAACAGCTAACACCCTATCTTTCTGTGCGAGCTCAAATTTTCCTTATTTTATTATGATGATCATTTCTCTCTGTGTAGGTCGGCCTCAACAAAATATTTTCTCATTCGGAGAAGTTAGTGACTGAACTTTCGTTAGAAGGTTCCGCTGCAACGGGAAATGCCTATAGTTTAATAATGTACATCCCAAATCCTGTATCACGCCCGTGACACTCTCTCCCATTTACGCGATAACACAAAACGTGCTGCTCTTATTTGAACTTTATAGATGTTCTATGTCTATTAATTATGTCTGGTAAAGATCCCAAACCCGCGCAGCAGTGCTCCGAAAGAGGACGGACAAACGTATCGTAGGCAGTCTCTTTAGTAGATGTGTTGCGTATTCTGAGTGTTCTGGCAGTGAGTCGCAGTCTTTGGTTCGCCTCCCCAACGTTTTCTATGCGTTCTTTCCAATTGAAGTTGTTCGCAATTCTAATTTCTAGGTATTTAGTTGAAATTACTGTCTTTAGATTTGATTGATTTATCGCGTAAGTGAAGTTCAACGAATTCCTTTTAGCAGTCGTTTGGATGACCTCATACTTTTCATTATTTAGAGTTCACGCCCTACAGATATCGTCTATAAATCGTTTTCCAATTGTTTTTGATCTTGTGATGACTTTACTATACGATAAACGGCATCGTCATCTGTAAACAACCTAAGATGGCTGCTCACATTGTCATCTAACTCGTTTTTATAGATAAGGAACAGCAGAGAGCTTATTACACTAAATTTGGGATCGCCAGGCACCCTTCTCTTTCACACGATGACTTCCGTCAGTAACTGCGAACTGTGACCTTCTGGCAGTATATCAGGAATCCAGTCGCATAACTGAGAATATATTTCACAAGCACGTAATTTCATTACAAGGCGCTTGTGAGGTACGGTGTCAGCCGCCCAGTGTCACCGAGCGGTTCTAGGCGCTTCGGTCTGGAACCACGTGACCACTACGGTCGCAGGGGCGAATCCTGCCTCGGGCATGGATGTGTGTGATGTCCTTAGGTTAGTTCGGTTTAAGTAGTTCTAAGTTCCAGCGGACTGATGACCTCAGATATTAAGTCCCATAGTGCTCAGAGCCATTTGAGGTACGGTGTCAACAGCCGTCTGGAAAGCTAGAACAGAACAACTTCAAATTCCTTGTCGATATCACTCGGCACTTCGTGTCGATATAGAGATAGTTCTGTTTCACAAGAACAATTTTTTCTAAATCTTTGTTGACCGTGTGTCAATAGAGCGTCCTTTTCGTGGTAATTCATAATGTTCGGACACAATATGTGTTCCAGAATCCTGCTGCATAATGACTTTAATAACGTGGGCTTGTAGTTCAGTGGATTACTCCTATTACTCCTATTGAATACTGGTGTGACTTGTGCAACTTTTCAGTCTTTGGGTTGGGATCTTTCGTCGAGCGAGCGCTTGTACATTATCGTTAAGTGTGGAGCTATTGAATCAGCATAGTCTGAAAGGAACCTAAGTGGTATACAGTCTGGACCGAAAACTTGCTTTTATCAAGTGATTTAAGTTGCTTCACTACTACGAGAATACGTACTTCTAAGTTATTCATGTTAGCAGCTGTTCTCGATTCAAATTTTGGAGTAGTTACTTCGTCTTCTTTGATAAAGAAATTTTAGAAGATTGTGCTTAGTAACTCTGATTTAGCAACACTGTTATCGATAGTACTTACGTTGCTATCGTGCATCGAACGCGTTGATTGTGTACAGCCGCTAACATACTTTACGTGCGACCGAAATCTGTTTAGATTTTCTATCAGGTTTCGAGGCAGTTTCATTGTAAATAGTACTGCAAGCATCCTTGATCGAAGTCCATGCTGAATTTCGAGCTTCTGTAAATGATCACAAAACTAAGTTTGCCATTAACTCGTAAATGGGGCCTCTTATTATCTCAGGAGTCTCGGTCCTGACTAGTACGTTACTGACAGGTTGTCTTAAAAAATTTCTTTACCTTGCAAGGTTTTTTAGTACTTTTCGTCCATCATCTGCTGTCAGTTTACACGTGGGGTAACATGTAGGCGCAACAGCTGATTTAACTTCTTTCCCGATTGTGCGATTCTTAAATTAGCGTAAGTTTTTCGTTGTGTGTGTGTTTTTTCTTTGCGTTTGTAGTAACAGGGCTTTTTAATGGGTTCCGTTTCTAAGACAGACGCTCTATTGATAATACCTTATTTTATGCTTCTTCTTTACGCTTTTACCACGTTTATTACTGTACCTACGGTTCTTTTTGCCACAGTGCATCACGCCATGTACTTCTACATCGCAATGCTCTGCCGATTATTATTTGTTGACTATTGCCCTACTTCATGGGGTTGAATTCTGTGACGACAAACGTTGGATGCTTACCCGTGTACCGCTCTAAGTCACATTACTGTAAGTACTTTTTATTTTGGTTTATTTTTATTGGCTGTCTTCAATTAATTTTTGAAATACATAGATTACAGGCATGCTTTCCTTTCTATGTACAATCACTTGAAGGTGCTGCTTTAGCGCAGCGAAACCTGTCGTGAATATTTCGTCATCTGAGAGCTGTCAGGCTTTTCATTCAAAATCAGTTTACCATTAAATAGAATAATGCCCATGTCGTATTAGGGCCATAAATGTGGCTGAATCTGAATAGAATGGTAGCGAAAACGTGTATTAAAAATGTAATCTACACCGAAGAGCCCAAGAAACTGGTACACCTGCCTAGTATCGTATAGGGCCCCGCGGGCAGAAGTACCGCACCACGACGTGGCATGCACTCGACAGAGTAGTGCAGGAGAGAACTGACACCACGAATCGTGCAGGGATGTCCATAAATCCGTAAGACTACGATGGGGTGGAGATCTCTTCTGAACAGCACGTCTCAAAGCATCATAGATATGGTCAATAATGTTCATGTCTGGGGAGTTTGGTGGCCAGCGGAAGAGTTTAAACACACAAGAGAGTTCCTGGAGCCACTGTGTAGCAATTCTAGACGTGTGGTGTGTCGCACTGTACTACTGGAATTGTCCAAGTCGGTCAGAATGCAAAATGGACATGAATGGATGCGGGTTATCAGACAGGTTCAAACGGTTCCAATGGCTATGAGCACTATGGGACTTAACATCTGTTGTCATCAGTCCCCTAGAAATTAGAACTACTTAAACCTAACTAACCTAAGGACATCACACACATCCATGCCCGAGGCAGGATTCGAACCTGCGACCGTAGCAGTCGCGCGGTTCCGGACTGAGCGCCTAGGACCGCTAGACCACCGCGGCCGGCTATCAGACAGGTGGCTTACACCTGTCAGAGTCGTATCTTGACGTATCAGGAGTCCCATATCACTCCAACTGCACACGCCCTGTGGTGTCACTGCCAGACACCACACTTGCTAGGTGGTAGCCTTTAAATCGGCCGCGGTCCGTTAGTATACGTCGGACCCGCGTGTCGCCACTGTCAGTGATTGCAGACCGAGCGCCGCCACACGGCAGGTCTAGAGAGACTTCCTAGTACTCGCCCCAGTTGTACAGCCGACGTTAATAGCAATGGTTCACTGACAAAAACGCTCTCATTTGCCGAGACGATAGTTAGCATAGCCTTCAGCTACGTCATTTGCTACGACCTAGCAAGGCGCCATTATCAATAGATATTTAACTTGTGATGCCTGTACCGTCAGACCGATGTACACCACTTATGGATTAAAGTTAAGTATTACATCAACTACGTACTTTATTTGCTACTATTAATTCCCTTAACTGTTCCAGACCTCGCGCCAGCCTGCGTGAGCTTAAGCGCGTGCCTATCGGCTTCCTCTCATAGTGACTTGGATGTCTTGCCAAGTCACAACACGCCCCATACCATTACAGAGCCTCCACCAGCTTGAAGATTTCCCTGCTGAGATGCAGGGCCGTGGATTCATGAGGATGTCTCCACACTCGTACACGTCCATCCGGTCGATACAATTTGAAACGAGACTCGTCAGACCAGTCAATATGTTTCCAGTCATCAACAGTCCAATGTCGGTGTTGACGAGCTCAGGCGATGCGAATAGCTTTGTATTGTGCAGTCATCAACGGTACACGAATGGGTCTTCGGCTCCGACAGCCCATATCGATGATGTTTCTTTGAATGGTTCGAATGCTGACACTTGTTGATGGCCTAGCATTGAACTCTGCAGCAATTCACAGAAGGGTTGCACTTCTGCCACGTTGAACGATTCTCTTCAGTCGTCGTTTGTCCCGTTCTTGCAGGATCTTTTTCTGGCCGCAGCGGTGTCGGAGATTTGATGTTTACTGGATTCCTAATAAATGGCTCTGAGCACTATGGGACTTAACATCTATGGTCATTAGTCCCCTAGAACTTAGAACCACTTACACCTAACTAACCTAAGGACATCACACTCATCCATGCCCGAAGCAGGATTCGAACCTGCGACCGTAGCGGTCACGCGGTTCCAGACTGATGCGCCTAGAACCGCACGGCCACACCGGCCGGCTGGATTCCTAATATTCACGGTACACTTGTGAAATGGTCATACGGGAAAATCCCCACTTCCTCGCTGCCTCGGTGAAACGGGTGTTACGATTAATCAAGGAAAACCCCCAGTTGGGAAACGGGGCCAAAATTAGTTGGTTACTGTCTAGTTGCAATTTACAATTTCTTTATGGATTACTTTGGTCATTTCTTTACCACCTGACCAGGAACAGATCCAAAAAAGCTAGCAGGCATGAGTGCCTTTTCAAAACAATTTACTTTACAGTTAACGGCCAAACCATTTTACTTAAAACCGGCTTTGATAAAACTTTTGATATCAAATCAAAATTTTCCAAGTAATGAAATTAAAAACTTTACTTTACCGTTAATAGCCAAGCCATTTTACCTAAAACAGACTTTGATAAAGCATTTAATAACCAAATTAAAACTTTCCAAGTAATGAAACAAAACAGCAGTTTGCATACAATTTCGCTACCGAACATGTAGGGAGCCACTTCTTTTAAATTTTCGCACAACAAGATATTAAATTACAAGGGCTCGCTAACAGGGAGGCAGAACTAGCATTTTCAAAGGATGCCAAGTAGATTAAAAGAATCAAAGTAAAGATACAGTCATTAACCTTTTACAATAACTAACCATTTTAAAGCCACGTAATTTTAAAAAACCCATCGATGAAAGGCAAACTTAACCTTTTTAAACAGTGGCCAAAAACAATCACAGTAAAATACAATCATTTAACATTTTACAATAACTGACAACTTTAATACCATGTCCTGCCACCAAAATGTCCTGGGATAGAAGTAATTAACCGACCGGGTGTAAGGGCTGCCACAATTGTCTCCCGAAGGATGCTCAGGCTGGAAGCGGACTAACGGACCCACAGCGCCTCACATTCAGCAATCACATCGACCTCACGCGAGGCCAGGGGAGGAGGAGGAATCAAATCAGGAACCATAATCCCTGCCCAAAAATATACTTCCTCCCAGGCAGTACTAAAAAGAAATCAATCGATCACTGTCTATAATTACACCGGCGACAGGGACAGGAAATCCGAACGCAGGAGGCCACAAGACAGAAAAGACGCTGGTTGGCTGGTTCTGAGCACTATGGGACTTAACATCTTAGGTTCAAATGGCTCTGAACACTATGGGACTTAACTTCTAAGGTCATTAGTCCCCTAGAACTTAGAACTACTTAAACCTAACTAACCTAAGGGCATCACATACATCCATGCCCGAGGCAGGATTCGAACCTGCGACCGTAGCAGTCCCGCGGTTCCGGACTGAAGCGCCTAGAACCGCACGGCTACAGTAGATGCTGGTTCCACAAACCAAAATTCTTTAATTAACATCTAAACCTTTAACCAACTGAACTTAGAGTTTATCAGAGAAACAGCAGGTGAACTCCGATGCAAAGGTTCCTCACACCCGACCGTGTCCACGTCGCCAGCGTACCCAACTGGGCACAGTCACGCAGCTACGCGCTCTGTCACCCACGGTGGCGAAATACCACTCCTCAGGTTAGGCGAGTTACTAGTCCATCAATCCCGCCTCCAGACGGAAAATTTAAAGACATCCGTTGCCGCTCCCACCAAGTAGTGACTCGGAACCACAGCCGTGGCCCCCGGGTGCTCACAGCAAGAGCTTACATCCTTGTCCCGTCAACTCATCCCACACGTCTCGCACCGCCAGGATAGACCACGCGGCTTCTCGGAACGACAGCCAACTCTCCACCGCCACGCCACGCCCTGGTCTCATCGTACGACATTCTCTAATTCCCGATTTTAAAAACCGACCGACCGACTCGTCACCGCTAGGCAACCAACCGGCCATCCCCCCAAAGATCTTATTCCCTTACACAAGGCTAACAGGAAGCAACGACTCGGAAGATCGATAAGACCAGACATGCCGCCAGAGGGTAATCTCAACAGAATCGTACGCAGCATAAAGATAAATATGAAAGAATGAATTAACGACGGAATGGAAGGATTCAGAACAATCTTAACAGCGCGATATATGTTGAGAACCGACAGAAGGCTCACTCGGAGGTGCTGCCATTGTAGTAGCAGTAACCAATCTAAGAACTGCTGTTGTCTTATACAGGCGTTGCCGAACACAGCGCCGTATACCAGTTTCTTCGGCACTTCAGTATATATCACAAGGATGATCTAAGTATGGGCTGCACGCCACAGGTGGAAGCGGATTTGTGTGGTAAAAGACTCTGAAACGTGTAACGTTACAGATTCAGATTCTGAAATGAACTGCGCGACAGTAAGCATTGAAGATGAGTCAAACGTGGCAATCGGATACCTTTACGGACCACCAGCATTAGGAACTGTAATGACAGAGCGCCTTAGAGCCAACTTGCAGAATATCGCGTGTACGTTTCCCGATCATTGTACTGTAATTGAACGGCCATATCACTTTTTAGCTAACGATTGGAAGAACCACGCTATTAAGATTGTTTCCACAGACAGGAATGCATGTGATATTGCGTAACTCTTACCTGTAAATTACGTTCAGTAGCTACCTATAGATCAGACCCGTCAAGGTAACGTCTTAGACCCGTTAGAAACAATAGATCGAAGCTTTTCTAATCAGTTAACGTAGAGATGAGGATCACTCGCCACAAGGCTGTTACACGATTAATCAATACAGTGTTACAAGGAATCGTAATAACATCCGAAAATATAACTGTTGAGCAATAGAGGTATGGACAAAATTGCAGAGTATCTGAGCAGTCAATTTAAAATATTCAGCTCCAAGGACGACGATGCACAGGACAAATAGATAAAATTCGAAAGCACTTCACAATTCGTCTTATGCCAGCACGTGACGAGGTTGGAAGTGTGTGATGGGAGAAACCCACTGTAGCGCAATAGCCATGGTGAAAAGTTGCTACAAACGCAATGACATCTACACCACAGATTTAAGCAAGATCGAAGCCTGGTTGACGAAAGCTGGAAAGATCTGAAATGAGCGTAAGGAGTACAATGCAAGAAGCGATGAATGAATTAGAAACCTTAGAAACCTAAATGTTTCCAACTGATCTGAGTACAATCGCAGGCAGTTATGGAGTTAGCGAATTTCAGCTTCTTTTTCCTAACTTTTATCCCGTCTAGTACGCGTTCTCTCTCAGGATTTGGGAAGTTATATTTTATTATGTAACTTTGTCACCAAATACCTTTGATGCCACATTAATCAAGGTCCTCTATGGTAGGGAAGTCGTGTGTGCCAATTGGCTGAGAATCGCTTAAATTGTGTTCCGTCTGTTATCGTTTTTTAATTGTTTGTGTTTCATATTCTTGATGCGAAATTTTCAGTACCAGACCAGGTGCAGCATAAATGAGTGTGGGAAACCGCTAGAAAACAACACTTCAATGTCGTCAATGTTCGGGTCTGACTATCTTCCTTGTTTTGTAAACAAACGCTCTGCGCTGCACCTCACCCAATAGTCGTGTTAAATTAACCTGTTTACTCTCTGTGGTCACACTGCTCCTCTAAATGGAACTGGCAGAGAGGAAGCCGAAAAAATTCATTCTGTTTTCCAAAGAAGTTCACAGCGGAAGATCCTAACACAATCCCACTTTTCAATCACACGAACACCAAAATGGCAAATATTGTGATAAGTGATCGGAAATAAACTCTCCGAAAATCGCTCACTGTTGGAAATTCATTGAGACGTTATCGAACACCTGTGAGATTCTATAGATTAAGACTTTTCAGTGCAATGACCGTAACATTGCGTTGTCTTCAGTACTGAAAAGAATGCCATTCCCGTAATACACGCGCATGTCATTCTTTCCAGTATCGGAAAGAAATGTAATATTGCGAGCATGGCATTCAAGGCGTTAAGCGGAGTAACTTGGCAGTTTATCGCTACCGTTTAGAGGATGAAAGGAGAACAAGCGATGTAAAACAGGCAGTCCATTCTCTTTTTCAAGAACGGTTTCTGAACAGGTGCGCCTATTATAGGCTTGTATCGCTATGGCTGGCTCCAACTCGTTGCAAAATTGAGGAACACGTATCGTTCCCGCGTACTATGACTTTTTTGGTGAATGAAAATAATCTTCACTAAAATCAGCATGGAGTCCACAAACAAGCTTCTTGTGGAACTCAGGTTGCTTGGATCGTACACTCTAACGTACAGGTTGATCAAAAAGTCGGTATAAACTTGAAAACCTAATAAACCACGGAATAATGTAGATAGAGGGGCAAAAATTGACACACATGCTTGGAATGACATGGGGTTTTATTAGAACCAAAAAAACAAAGTTCACAAAGTGTCCGACAGATGGCGCGTGAAAGAACTCTTGCGCGCGTCGTTTGGTGGTGATCGTGTGCTCAGCCGCCACTTTCGTCATGCATGGCCTCCCAGGTCCCCAGACCTCAGTCCGTGCGATTATTGGCTTTGGGGTTACCTGAAGTCGCAAGTGTATCGTGATCGACCAACATCTCTAGGGATGTTGAAAGACAACATCCGACGCCAATGCCTCACCGTAACTCCGGACATGCTTTACAGTGCTGTTCACAACATTATTCCTCGACTACAGCTATTGTTGAGGAATGATGGTGGACGTATTGAGCATTTCCTGTAAAAAACGTCATCTTCCTTTATCTTACTTTGTTATGGTAATTATTGCTATTCTGATCAGTCGGACATTTTTTGAACTTTTGTATTTTTTCGGTTCTAATAAAACCCTATGTCATTCCAAGCATGTGTGTCAATTTATACCTCTCTATCTACATTATTCCGTGATTTATTCAGTTTTCAAATTTATACTGACTTTTTGATCACCCGATATATATGACGCGCCTTGAAGAAGTTGTGCAGATTGGTCATGTACCAACGGAAGCTGCAAAATTGTAAACTTCGGCAGCCGATAGACGCTGCAGCGCAATTTCATCATGCAGGTGGCAAGGATAGTAAACAGGGGACATGTCGATACAGGGGGGGGGGGGGGGGGCATAGAATCTGCGCGAATTTTATTCTGTGTTCTCAGTAGGTGTGATGTCTTTAGGTTAGTTAGGTTTAAATAGTTCTAAGTCTAGGGGACTGATGACCTCAGATGTTGAGTCCCATAGTGCTTTTGAGCCATTTGAACCATTTGAGAAACTACGCCTCGCAGGCAGGCACTTGAACAATATACGCAGATGTCAGCATTTGAGAGAGGACGTGTAGTTGTGGTCAGAGCAGCCGGTTGAAATAATTGGCGAATACTCGACATTTGAATGGGAGCGACGCTGCTATTCGACGATATTGGTAGGAATGGATGAATCTTGTTCGATCACAACGTCAAGAAGCGGTCGACTTAGAGACACTACAGAACGAGAGGACCGAGAAATCGTCGGATTCATCATCATCAGCGATAGAACGTGGAGCTGGCGCTTCAGTGACCACAAGGACCATTCATAGGCAGCTCACAGAAACAGGGCTGAGGTCGTGGCACCCCTTGATCGACTACATTGTGTACACCAACAAGCCCGTCTGCAGTGGTGTCGGGCAAATTGGGCCTGGAATCTCATTGACTTCGGTGATGACTCCCAGTTCGAACTTACCCCCGACGACCAGCGGAGGCATATCTGTAGACAGTGACCAACCTCACTGTCGCCCGCCATTCAGTTCGACAACCAAGAGTGAGGTGCCGTTTCCTTTCTGGTTGTCATGCGCGGCACCCTTACGTCACAGCGGTACGTCGACGATATTCCACGCCCCCCTTTTTTTTCCCTTCATGACAACCCATCCTGGGCTTGCATTTCAGCAAGATAATACCGTGCCGCACACGGCGAGTGTTTCTGCTCTATGTCTTCGTGTTTGGCAAACTCAACGTTGCCAACAAAGTTTGGCAGACATCTTCCAACTTCGAACGTTTGGAGAATTGTGAGCAGGGTCCTCCAAAGAGCTCGGGATTTGGCACGATATCAATCAGGTGGACATCCAGCAACTTTGTCAATCAATGTCAAGCCAAATAACTGCTTGCATAAGCGCCGGAGATGGAGCGCAGAGTAATTGACTTGCTCAATTTGTGAATCTCTTTCTCTTGAATAAGTCGTCCAATTTTTTATGAAATTGTAACGATTTGTTTGTCTGTACACGTATATCACATATACAGATTTTTATGCCATTCGGACAGTTCTGACTGACAGTTCACAATTTTTCACAACCCAACTTCTATTTATGTGCGTTACAAGGTTGATGACTGAACAACAAAAGAAAGGTAACAATAACGATGCCAGTGAAAGTCTCGTAATTGAGGTAAACAAAAGTTCACTTCTAATTTTCCATAAAGGTTCGTGGTAACCCACACACACTAGTAAAAGTCCAATTCAGAGACGAAGACGTAATCTTCAGCGGTCGTAGTCCACGAGGTCGGCATCTGGAGTTAACTGAACTGCATGGCTGGTTCTAGCCCCTAAATAGCGTCTCCAGCCAGTCAGGTTTTGGCGTAGTGATACTTACTGCAGGCCGTGGCTCGAGCTTCCCCTGCAGGAAGTATTGCTCGGAATGTCGTTTTCCATTATCTTGTATGTAAATAGCTGGTGTTTACCATGGTGCTTTTGGTACGCCTTGGACGTGGGCAACCTCGTCTTCGTCCCTCGTGGTACATCTATTTATTTATTGTAATAGTGTATACGAGCTGTAGAGCGCCACTGCCAAAGACGACCCAGCCTACGCCGTGTTTCTCGACTTTTGGAATTTATTCGATGCAATTCCGCATTGGTGTTTAGTGGACTAAACACAAGTTTGACGAGTTTTGGGCCAGATTTGTGACTGGGTTTAGGAATTCGTATCAGGTAGAATATCTTTCTGCACATTATTTAAACACGTAGCATTTTAGTCATCTTTCGTCAATAAATTACGTAAAATCATAATACGAGTCCGTCGTTATAGCGGCATTCATCAGCACAATATTTTACCTTGATAGCTTTACATTCACACAGTTCTTTGCAGCTTTTATTTATTCTACTGCGTAATTAGCTGTTTTTTTTTTTTTTAACTCAGATGACGGACCGGTACGAACTACCGCCCCTGTAATGCTGCGGCAGACCTCAAATTCAATATCTGAGCGCATCATATTCGCAGGGCTGTTTCACGAGATGACAGAGAAACCGCCGATGCGCGTTAAAAGGCCACCGTATGTGCAGCGCCACGCATTCAATCTCCATTATTGACCGCTGCGTCTATCGCAGACATTATGACAAGGCGTATATTTTCATTTCACTAGCTGATCGCGAATGTAGCGCTTCGTAGCGTGCAAATGGCTTCACTGCTATAAATTGGAATATTCACAGGGCGAACGTTGTGTTGCTCTCAAACAAAATGCGTGTGTAACGCATGGCGTCTATTCAACCGAACAGCTATTGTAACTGCGTCATTGAAGCAACTACAGACATTTGTCAGAAATTTACCGCATAAACTGTCCCACCTTGGACCCGAAGAACTGTCAGTTAATATATTCGCTGGTCCATCAATATGCTGGATAGTTGACCTTCTTCAAAGCAGTATGGACTTATTGCGAAACGTCTCGTAGAGACATGCAAAACACGATAACCATTTTCTTAGCTTCACATATACAAGTTAAAACTATTTTGTATTTATACTAAAGTTAAAGTTATCATTCTTCCACCTGTTTGAAACATCATTCTTGAGTTCCGCTAAATTCATTGCATTACTTGTCTCTTTACTTCCCGCCAGCCATGTTTTGCTGATTTTTAATAGAAGCAGTTTTCTTTCTGCTGATAGCACATGGGTAAGGGATGATTCACAGACAGGACAAGCTTCGTATGAAACCTGACCATGTTGAGGAATATTAAAGGTTTTCCGGCTTAAATGGAAACTTTGCTTTACTTCGTTTACTAAGTTGGTAACACACACCTTAAGAACTGATAGTGTTAACCAAGCAGTTACATTTTGTTCCACTTTCACACAGAAACTTACCATTGCAATAGCTTATGATATCCGTAGTTATTGTCCAAATAATAGTAAAGCTGACCAACAGATGCTATTGATTGAGAATGACGATAATGATTTCTCGACTGGTTTCGTGCGTAATTATGTTCGCCTTTCGCGAATAAGCTGATCTACATACAGGTTGCATTGGGTATAGCTGCAGACTCTATTATATGTGGTACCTTACATTAGTGTGTAGGTTGTGTTTTGTCTGCGTCGAACCGTCTTCCCATAAACATGCTACATAATTATCTGATGTTGCTGCATTGTAGTAACTGCTCTACTAAGTAGACGACACCTGTCAGGACAGACTAACCGTTTTGTGTCCACGCATCCACACTTCAACACCTTGCCTGCTGCCCATGGGAAAATAAGCATTATTGGCTTTCTATTGCCGCATGTACGTAGCACACAACCTAAAAACGTGTGACTTGCAGTAGCTATAAATAAGTCTTCAAATGACGTTAATACATATGTAATTTTGTTCAGTACGCTATCCTCATACAGCAATAGAAATATTTGCTCTTATAACCATTACACCCGAAATGTTCAGCTAAGTTTGAGGACTGGTTAGAGAGCCAGCAAGTATGTTACTCACCTCTGGATGTTGTTGCCACCAAGGAAAGACTGCACTGAACCTGCGTAGGTAACACAAAAAGCTGTGACTACTGAAGTCGATTTGTGTGCACAAACGGCGACTGTAAACTCACTGTTTCGTATCGTACGATGATTTGCATCACTTCACGCTTTCCAAAGTTGTCTGAAGTAAGTAATTCTACTCGTTATTAACACAGTTATCGTTTTTAGTGCATATACACTGTCAAGTGTACTTCTGTGTGACTATCAAAGGTACTTCTCAGCGACTACATTACTTCGAATACCAAATGAAATTAATTTGCGTACAGGATGAAAGTACGGAGAAACGATGGACTTCACAGCTCAGGAAGTTTAAGAGGTAAAGGAGAGGGTTGCCAGAAATATTAGCAAATAAAAGACAGTGATCTAAAATGTGCAGACTTTCAATCTCTAGTGAAGTCAGGTCTTGCTGCCGGGAAATACAGGACAACAGAGGGGTCCGTAAACTTCCTGCTTACAACAAATACGTCTCCTTCGGAAGGAAATACTCACCTCCTAAATAGCTTAACAGTTGTTTTTTTCTGTATTGAGTTTCGACTCCCCCAGAAGGGGGCGGGCTGGCAGCAGCTTAGTACGCCGCTCCTCAACTTACAGAATTTGTTTTAAAACAATAAAGATACTAAATAATAAAACAGGCGATAAAATCGGAGACTTAAATGGAAACATGGTGGAAAATAGTGAAAGCATGTTCAAATGGCACTGAGCACTATGCGACTTAACTTCTGAGGTCATCAGTCGCCTAGAACTTAGAACTAATTAAACCTAACTAACCTAAGGACATCACACACATCCATGCCCGAGGCAGGATTCGAACCTGCGACCGTAGCAGTCACGCGGTTCCAGACTGAAGCGCCTTTAACCGCACGGCCACACCGGCCGGCTAATTATTTTTTTTTCTGTATTGTGATTTCATTCCCCTGCCCCATACGGGCAGGGGAGGGCTGTCAGCAGCACAATCCGCCGCTCTTCAGCCGAGTGACATGACAACTAAAACAAGAATAAAATAATACATACATAAGGAGATAAAAAGGGGAACATAAAACAGAGTAAGCGGAGAAAATGGAGGTAAAAATACACTTACACGTAGACGTTCATTGGGGACAGTTAAAAAAGTCACCAGAAAGTTATAAAACACAGTTGGCGATTCTTAAAACACAGAGAAGACACTGGATGCGCATGCACAGGTTAGAGTTGGCCACAGAATTAAAAACACTCCGAAACAACACACTTAAAACCCACTTCGAGCACACACACGATGAAGAATAAAACTACCAGGTGGGACCCGCCGAGGGAAAGGTCAGAGAGGATGGAAAAGGAGGGGAGAGCATGGGGCAGCTGGGGAAGCGGCGGGATGAAGAGAGGAGGGGCAACCGTGGGTTCACAAAGAGGCAGGAGACACATGGGGCGGGAGAGGAAAAGGGAAAACAGGGCAGGAGGGAGCGCGGAGACACTGAAAGAAGGCACAAGAGATGGAGGGGGAGTGGGAGGGGAAATCCGCTTAAAAGGAGGGAGGGGGGAGAGGGGGCCCTGAGGAGGAGGCAGGAAGAGGGGGTTAGAGTTGGTAGGAAGGGTAGATGTCAGGGCGAAGCTCATCATCCGGGAGGAGTAGACGGTGGAAGTTGTGTTGGGAAAGGAGATGGAGGGTGTGGAGATGGAGAGAGGGAGGGACACAACGGTAAAGGCGCGGCAACTGGTTGGGAGTGGAGAGGAAGGGAGACACCAGGGGGTGAGGGGGATCAAGGCGGCGGACAATATATAGTGTGCGGATGTGTTCAAGGAAAAGGAGAAGGTGGGGGAAGGGGGAAGGCGGATGCGGAAGGCGAGGCAGAGTGCTTGGCGTTCGAGGATTTGGAGGGCTTTATAGAACCGGGGAGGGGCGGAAATCCAAGCGATGCTGGCATAACAAAGGATGGGGTGGATCCTGGATTTGTAGGTGTGAAGGATGGTGGAAGGATGCAGACCCCACGTCCGGCCGGACAGGAGTTTCAGGAGGCGGAGGTGGTTGTGAGCTTTGTTTTGGATGGTAAGGAGATGGGGAGTCCAGGTGAGGTGGCGGTCGAGTGTGAGGCCAAGGTATTTGAGGGTAGGAGTGAGGTGGATAGGACGGCCGTAAATGGTGAGGTAGAAATCATGGAGGCGGAAGGAGCGGGTGGTGCGGCCTATGTGATCGCCTGGGTCTTGGAGGGCCGGCCGGCTAAAAGCATGTTGTATATATATATATAGGTACAATAATATCTCGTCACGAACACAAGAAGTTATTGAAACTTAGTGGGTTACATGTTGTGGCTAAAATATAGACGAAAAGCGTCAGTCAAATATAAAATTTCACATCCACAACAACTAAAACGTGCACAACATGGTAATTGTCATTTAGTATTACCTCACCAACGTACAACTAGTGCACTAGCGTCGACTGTACAAATCTTGGGCTGAGGGAGGCTTCCGGCAAGAGAGGGCACTAGTAGTATGCGCGGGAGGGTGCGCGATAGTTAATGAACGTCACTATGCTAAACTTACTTAAGACGTCAAAATTCTGGCGTTAGGAACCAGATCATATCTGGCTACGTACAATTTTAAAATTAACAAAATGGCAACAAGCAATAAGTTACCATCTAGAGCTGATCATTGTGGTAAAAACAAATTACTTAAACTGGGAGATAGTGTAAAGAGAAAACAATAAAAAATAGAAACACAGGTACCACTAGCATTAAAAAACAAAGGGAATAACAAATCCACCCATCTGGAAGACCGAGCCACTTCTATCTCATGTTAACGAAAGTAGCGGTCTGAAATAACTAGAAAATTTCTGGTTTTGAGTAGCACCTGTTGATTTAAAATCTCTGTGCGCAAAATGTTTCAAAATTTCCAATTGTTCTAGCAGGTCAAGCCTGGAACCTTTGTTTTCTTTACGCAAAATTTCTACGTCTTCTAGTCTCTGTTGTGTGTGCTGGAAAAGAAGCAGATGTTCAGCAGAAGTGGAACTATACACATTTCCCCCACCTTCACTTAGCAGGTGCTCCTTGTGTGTTACTTTAAACGGTCTCCCTGTCTGTTCTATGTAATAGTCAGGGAAGTCATTCCCAATAATTTTATAAACACCAGCGTAAGTGAAACGATCTTCTTGTGTTCTGATGGAATGGGTTAGTTTTTATTGTAGACTGCTGTTTACTGAGAAATCAACTTTGCAACCATATTTATTAATCAGTAGGATACCCATCCAGTATGATAAATTTCCTAAATATGGTACAGAGAAAAACTTATTACTCTCATTTCCTGTCTTCTAGCTATCGTTGTCTAATGTTGAACACTTAACAGCTGTTTCTTTCTTTGTAATATGATCAACCAACCTAGGACCATATCCATTGTTAATAGCAATGGGTTTAATTATAGATATTTTTTTAAACAATGCTATTCTAAAGGCGGGGACAGTGCACGATATATTTAAAAGTGCAAAAGAGCGGTTTTGTAGGTATGCGGATTTAAATTGGCTGGGACGATTTTATCTGCAAGCGTAGATTTACGTAAAATGTCAAATCTGATTTTGTTCTTGAGTAGGCCGGCCGGCGTGGCCGAGAGGTTCTAGGCGCTTCAGTGTGGAACGGCGCGACCGCTACGGTCGCCGGTTCGAATCCTTTCGAATCCTGCCTCGGGCATGGATGTGTGTGGTGCCCTTACGTTAGTTACGTTTAAGTAGTTCTAATTTCTATGGGTCCTATGACCTCAGATGTTAAGTTCCATAGTGCTCAGAGCCATTTGAACCATTTTTTTGTTCTTGAGCAACAGCTGCAAATCTAGGACATTAATGTCTCGATTAACATCTTGCATTTCTTTGGTGAAATTAGTTTTCTCATGATGTTTGTTGAAAGTATGCAACATCTGTTGTCGATATTGGTCACTCGCCAGGTTAGCCGAGAGCGCTAATGCGCTGATTCCTGGACTTGGGTAGGCGCTCCGGCCCCGGATCGAATCCACCCAGCGGATTACCGACGTCGGTCGGTGTGCCGGCCAGCCTGGATGGGTTTTTAGGCGGTTTTCCACATCCCGCTGGGTGAATACGGGGCTGGTCCCCACGTTCCGCCGCAGTTACACGACTCGTAGACATCTGAACACATTCGCACTATTCCATGAATTACACTAGACGCAGACTGCAGGGGTACACTAATTTCGTCGGGGGGGGGGGGGGGGGTGTACGGGGTGGCGGCAGGAAGGGCATCCGGCCACCCCTTTCCACTAACCTTGCCAATTCCGTTCCTAACAATGCCGACCCTGCGTCAATGCGTGACATGGCACCAGTGAAAGAAAGAAAGGAAGTCGTCGATATTGGTCACTACCATTAAACACTCTAAGTATGCCGTCTGTGAAGCGAGTGTAGAAATGAATCATACTGTTCAAAACTGAATTACTCTATAAAAAATTTTCTTCTGGCGCATTTACAAAAATGTTTGCCAGAATTCCAACTAAAAGGCACCCCACAACCAAACCGAGTGATGGCTCACAATTTTTCCCATTAAACTGAAAGTAATTGTAATTGAATACAGTCCATAATAAAATCAGTAGTTCAGATATTTGTAGGTCTGTTAATTTTTTATCCCCGGATATTATTTTCAATAATTTTTATAGTGACGCCTACTGAGACATTATAATACAAACTGCTGATGACAAAGGAAATCAAATGAGAAGAAGGACCGCTTCCTTTCATTTCAACGTATTTATTTAAATTAGCACCATTTTAATGTTTCTTGGTGTACTTTGGGACTCCACTCAGGATTCCGTGTGACAGTAAATGCACGTTTTAGTAAGTGTGTTGGTGTAAGTGTTAAGTGAAAGTTTTAAATTTTAATATATTATTCTATGTTATCATGTTCATAGTCATTTCCTTCACTTGTGTTGCTGTAGCACATTGTGTTGTGAGACTAACGGTAAAAAAGTATGATTCAGGCAATGAACGACATGTATAAGAATTAATGCAAGTAATAAACTCAGAATCTATACCAGGGCACAGTGATGTGTAATCGGCGTGATTAGAAATAGAATACTACGTGGAAGAATTGGACATGGTTGAAGACATTACTGAAGGAAGGGACCATTTATAGCCTGGGGCTCATCATTCCAACGAAAGTAGGTGAATATACCCAGAACTGACATAGTATTTAATGTTTGAAGCTACGAGGGCTTAGTACACTCAGAGCCACCAACCACCATTCAATCCGAACGACAGACTGCATTTTTCTTTAAAGTACTGTCTTCCCTATTAATTGGTAGCCTGGTGTTGGTGGTATCTGTTTCAGATTTGTGTCTATTCTACATCCAGGCCACATGAGATGATTTATAGCACTGGGAACGTAGGTCTCAGGAATCTGTCGGAGCAGGTTCCAAGGCAACCGCGGTTGCCATAAATTGTAATGGAGGGATATTTATTTGAACACAGCTGCGTTCGAATTTTCCATCTGCCGGTGCCGCACATTTGACAGTTGGAGAATTAATGTTTTAACTGACTTAATATTACTACACGTTTCTCTGAAAGCGAGGCAGTGGTTGTTAACATTCACTCTTAGTTATTGAGTAGTATTCAACACATTTTACAGTAGTGGTCCCACTACACAGCAACGCCGTTCGAGATGCAGTTGATCTGAACTTTTATCCGAACCTCGCTAAATGGGATAATATACGAAAAACAGGAAAGCATTTAGAAGATATGTTAGATGGCGAGCAGTTTGGTTTTCGGAAAGGCAAGGGTACCAGAGAGGCAGTTCTGACGTTGTGACTGATAATGGAAGCAAGTAAAATCAGGACACGTTCATAGGATTTGTCGACCAAGAAAAACTTCGAACGTGTAATATGTTCCAAATTCTGAGAAAAGTAAGCTATAGGGCCAGACGGATAGTATACATATTGTTCAAGAATCAAGGAGGACCAAGAACGAAGTACTTGGATTAACATGGCACGTAATACTTCGCACCTGCTGTTCAATCTATCCACCGAAGAAGCGCGACAGAATGGAAAGAAAGGTTAAAAGGTGTGGGTCAATGCATATGTCAATGATTAGGTCGGATGATGACGTTGCTAGCCCGAGAGAAAATGAGGAAGAACTACAGCACTTTCTGAGTGGAATAAACAGTCTAATGAGGTACATATTATAGTTTCGGAATAGATCGAAGAAAGACAGAAGTAATGAGGAGTATCAAAAATGAGAGTCATAATAAACATTAAAATTGGGAAACACGAAGTGCATGAAGTTAAGGCGTTGTGCTGTCTTGTAAGCAAAAGAACACATGGCGTACAAAACAAGGAGGACACAAAAAGCACATTAGCACAGGCAAAGACGGCGTTCCTGGGCAGGAGAAGTTTACTAGTTTCAATCATCAGCCTTACTCTGAGGAAGAAATTTTTGAGAATCTATGAATGGAGCACAGCATTATATGGTAATGAACCGTTGAAAATCAGGTGGACTGGCAAAACGTGGTGGTCTAGTGGTTCTAGGGGCGCAGTCCGGAACCGCGAGACTGCTACGGTCGCAGGTTCGAATCCTGCCTCGGGCATGGATGTGTGTGATGTCCTTAGGTTAGTTAGGTTTAAGTAGTTCTAAGTTCTAGGGGACTGATGACCACAGAAGTTAAGTCCCATAGTGCTCAGAGCCATTTGACTGGCAAAATATGGAAAACACCGGCAAGAATAAGGGACAGTGTGATACGATAGTATTGTTATGACATTAAGGAGCAATTATGATAGTACTAAAGGGAGCTGTACAGGGTAAAAACTGTGAGGGAAGACAGAGATTGGAAAATATATGAGCCGGCCGCTGTGGCCGAGCGGTTCTAGGTGCTTCAGTCCGGAACCGCGCTGCTGCTACGGTCGCAGGCTCGAATCCTGCCTCGGGCGTAGATGTGTGTGATGTCCGTAGGTTAGTTAGGTTTAACTACTTAGTTCTAAGTCCAGGGGACTGGTGACCTCAGATGTTAAGTCCCATAGTGCTTAGAGCCATTTAAACCATTTTTTTTAAATATATCACGAATAATCGAAGGTGTAAATGAAGGGGTTGGCACAAGACCGCATCGAAAAGGTCCGATGACTGTTGTTGTGGTCTTCAGTCCGAAGAGTGGTTTGGTGCAGCTCTCCAAGCTACTCTGTCTTGTTCAAGCCTCTTCGTCTCTGAGTGACTACTGCAACCTACAGCCTTCTGAATCTGCTTACTGTATTTATGTTTTGGTCTCCCTCTACGATTTTAACCCCCCATGTTTCCCTCCAGTGCCAAACTGGTGATCCCTTGATGCCTCAGAATGTGTCCTACCAATCGGTTCCTTCTTCTGGTGATGTTGTGCCACTATTTCTTTTCTCCCCAGTTCTGTTCAGTACTGCCTCATTAGTCACGTGATGTACCCAGCTAATTTTCAGCATTCTGCTGTAGCACCACCTTTCAAAACCTTCGATTCTCTTCTTGTCTACACGGTTTGTCATCCATGTTTCACTTCCATATTTAGCTACTACACTCCATAAAAATAAATTTAGAAAACAACCCCTGACACTTAAATATATACTTGATATTAACAAATTTCTCTTTTTCAAAAGTGCTTTTCTTGCCGTTGTCAGTTTACGTTTTATGTCCTCTTTAGTTCAGCTGTCATCAGTTATTTTTCTGCTCAAATATCAAAATTCATCAACTACTTTAAGCGTCACCCTTCCCAATCTACACTACTGGCCATTAAAATTGCTACACCGAGAAGAAATGCAGACGATAAACGGGTATTCATTGGACAAATATATTATACTAGAACTGACATGTGACTACATTTACACGGAATTTGGGTGCATAGAACCGGATAAATCAGTACCCAGAACAACCACCTCTGGCCGTAATAACGGCCTTGATACGCCTGGTCATTGCGTGAAACAGAGCTTGGATGGCGTGTGGGGTACAGCTGCCCATGCAGCTTCAACACGATACCACGGTTCATCAAGAGTAGTGACTGGCGTATTGTGACGATCCAGTTGCTCGGCCACCATTGACCAGACGTTTTCAATTGGCCAGAGATCTGGAGAATGTGCTGGCCAGGGCAACAGTCGAACATTTTCTGTATCCAGAAAGGCCCGTACAGGACCTGCAACATGCGGTCGTGCATTATCCGACTGAAACGTAGGTTTCGCAGGGATCGAATGAGGGTAGAGCCACGAGTCGTAACACATCTGAAATGTAACGTCGCTGGGCAAAGTGCCGTCAGTGCGAAGAAGAGGTGACCGAGACGTGTAACCAATGGCACCCCATACCATGACGCTGGGTGATACACCAATATGGCGATGACGAATACACGCTTCCAATGTGCGTTCACCGCGATGTCGCCAAACACGGATGCGATCATCATGATGCTGTAAACAGAACCTGGATTCATCCGAAAAAATGACATTTTGCCATTCGTGCAGCCAGGTTCGTCGTTGAGTACCACCGCAGGCGCTCCTGTCTGTGATGCAGCGTCAAGGGTAATCGCAGCCATGGTCTCCGAGCTGATAGTCCATGCTGCTGCAAACGTCGTCGAACTGTTCGTGCAGATGGTTGTTGTCTTGCAAACGTCCCCATATGTTGACTCATGGATCGAGACGTGTCTGCACGATCCGTTAGAGCCATGCGGATAAGATCCCTGTCATCTCGACTGCTAGTGATACAAGACCGTTGGGATCCAGCACGGCTTTCCATATTACCCTCCTGAACCCACCTATTCCATATTCTGCTAACAGTCATTGGATCTGGACCAACGCGAGCAGTAATGTCACGATACGATAAACCGCAATCACAATAGGCTACAATCCGACCTTTATCAAAGTTGGAAACGTAATGGTACGTATTTCTCCTCCTTACACGAGGCATCACAACAATGGTTCACGAGGCAAGGCCGGTCAACTGCTGTTGGTGTATGAGAAATCGGTTGGAAACTTTCCTCAGGTCAGCACGTTGTAGGTGTCGCCACCGGCGCCAACCTGGTGTGAATGCTCTGAAAAGCTAATCATTTGCATATCACAGCATCGTCTTCATATCGGTTAAATTTCGCGTTTGTGGCACGTCATCTTCGTGGTGTAGCAATTTTAATGTCCAATAGTGTAATTCCCACAGCATCACTTGTTTTAATTCGACAGTTCGCGATGAATACGAGCTATGGAAGGGACCAGGCAATCCATCTCGAACTGTGAATCTTGTTGTTTACAGTTCTTTCTGCTGGTTTTCAACTCCTGCGATAAACAATGGTATACCTCTACGACTCTTTTGCGTGAATAATTATTTTAAACGGGAAACTTTCCGCTTTCCCTTTACCGTCTTCTTTCGGCATGTACTGCAGTCACATGTCATGAATGCTGACGTCAGTACTATTGCCGTAAGAGGGAGCGCAGGTAAAACGTACGTCTAGGCGTTTGCCGCACTGTGCCGGCGATATTGTGCACTCGGTCGCTATGCGGAGAGAGCAGCTGCCGTGCGAGCGGCATGGGAGGCAGTGTACAGTGGCGTGATGCGCGGACGTGTGGACCTCCCCAGGGGGCAGTGGTGGTGATGGCGACGGCGGCGGCGGGGGTGGCGGAGGGGCGGTGGGGGCGTCATAACGAGCAGACACCGCACGCGCTCCGGGGCTTTGATCAGAAGCGCGCCAGCGTGCCCGTGCTGGGCTGCGCTGCGCTGGGGACGCCAGTGTGCTGGCGCCAGCGGCTGCAGGCGCTCTGCTCAGGCGTTGCGCCCGTCTGCTACTGCTGCCAGACCCGCTCTTTACATTATGCGTTTAGGCTCTGTAGACCCTCAGACTGAACCTTTAGTGCGCGTTCTACCAGGAGGAATTTGTGACAATTAATTCACAAAAAACTGCATTTTACACAAGTTTGCAACCAACAGCAGGTAATGCAGCATTTAACATTTATCAATTAATTACGTAAAATGTTGCTGTCAATACATGATTTAGTAAAGTGATACACACTGCCGTGACAAAAGGCATGGGATCCCTCGTAATATAGTTTCGGACATCGAAAGGGATTCTGGCCGTATTTGAAGTATGCTAGCGGCGAGACACATTCAATGCCTTTATTGCGTGACAGCAATGGAAATACTATCGACGACAGTGCTGCCAAAGCAGAGCTACTAAACACAGACTTCTGAAATTCGTTCACCAGAGAAGACGAAGTAAATGTTCCAGAATTCGAATCAAGAACAGCTGCCAACATGACCACATACCCTCGGGAAAGTGAAGCAACTTTGATCACTTAACGAAAGCAAGGTTTCCAGTCTAGACTGTATCCCAGTTAGGCTACTTTCAGCGTATGCTGATACAATAGCTCCATATATAACAATCATATGCAACCGTTCTCTCGACGGAAGATCCAGACCCAAAGAGTGGTAAGTTGCAAAGTTCCGCTTCGTCAAGAATATTACCGTAATTTACAAGCTCACCAGGAAGATACAGGAATACCTTAGGCCTGCCAAGGACGCTCGCAAACCATTGGAAAAATCTGGAGTGTATAGGATCCCATGCATCTGTGGTGATGTTTATGTGGGTACCACCAAAAGAACTGTTTCTAAACGTTTGGAAGAGCACAAGGGAAATTGTAGAAGAGGAGAAACGGAACGATCAGCTGTTGCGGAGCATGCTTTCCCGCCAGGGAACCACAATATTCGTTTCGAGGAGACGCAAGTACTAGCGGCCACGAGCGGATACTACGAAAGGCTCTACAGGGAGGCAATCGAAATCGCTAAACACCCAAATAATTTCAACCGAAAGGAGGAGGGCGTCAAATTGAACGGTATATGGATGCCGGTGTTAAAGAAGATGTGTACCACTCGTCCACTACTGGGTGATGGCAACGGCGATCGACGACGACGGACAGCGGCCAATTGCACTGACGTTTTCAAAACACGTGACGTCACGCCGCGGCGCGGGGGCGCGCGGGCACGGAATTTAGCGGCAGTCAGTAGCAAGCCAGTGTGTGTGTTGGACCTTCCATCAAGCAACGGACCCCCTTGAAGATGTCTCCCGCAGTCGGAGACGAAACGTTGGGAATCACCACAGAATTCATCAACAGACCACGGCATAATAGCCCGGATAATTATAATGGACATAATTCTTGGTACATTCTTGTCACTGCGGATCGCGGAATATTGAATCCCTATTTCCGAAATGGAATGTCTCATTCGTCTTGCTTCAACTATCTTTCCGCGTTCAGCGTCTGTTAATTCCCGTTGTGAGGTCAAAATCACATGTGAAACCTTTTCATAAGAAAAACCTGAACACACACGACATCTCCGCCTAGGCACTGCCGTTTTATACTTTGTCTACGCGATAATACCGCCATCTGTATATGTGCATATCGCTCTGCCAAGACTTGGCACTTCATTATATTGATGCTCCAGATTTGTGATGTGCAATTGTTACTGCTATTCGAGTATCGTTAGTTAATCACGACAGTTTTGAAACATTACACTCTATTATAAAAGCAGTCCATTAAGGTTAGTAACCCGTAAATGTATTTTTTTTATTTACATTTGCGCATCTATTTTTTTAATACTATGGGAACTCAGATACGAATCACCGGAGGCAAGGCGACGACCTTTTTGACGAGCACTGCGGCACCTGAGGCTGACTTTAGAATGATTCTACTGCCGCTAACGTACTTTTCGCGTAAGGACTACGAAAATAAGATTGGAGAGATTAGAGTTCGTACGGAAGCATGTAGACCGTCGTTTTTAGCATCGCTCTATTTGCGGGTGGAATAGAAAGGAAATGACCTTTAATGGTACAGGGTACACTTCGCCATGCACCATACGGTGGCTTCAGGAGTATGTCTGTAAATGGTACATAATTAGTACCGTTTGCACAACCTTTTTTAAACCATTTTAGACAGATGTTTAGAAAACTGACATCAATCCTTTAATTGTTGCATTGTTTCAGTCGTAAACTTTCGTCTTTCTTGCACCCTTAACATGCTACTCCAAAAGTAAATTTTCGGAATACTTTGCTGACGCGATGCATCGTCACTCATTCCATTTATACTATCAGACTCACACTGACTTCAGCGCCATTTCCGCAGTGCAGGTCCATTTGCGTCGCACTCTGTGATTACAAGAAAAACAAGCAGTGGTATACAGCAACGTAACTAGTATATTTCACGTGATCGTCGGAGGAATGCCATACTTTGCCGGACAATTTCTTTTATTTATAGCACTTTTCTGCCCAGGCTGTTACCTCAAAGAAGCGCCGACTTCAAGATGGAATTTATTCTTTTAAATGTAAAAAATCTTAATTACATATGCATTAATAATGTGAGGTGACACTTAAGCCTTCTGAGTATGTCATCTTCAAATATATTACAAAATTCGTTGTTACTTTTAGCGGTAAGTGGGTATTTTGTTACTATTCATCAAAATAGATTACACAGAAATATAACAGTATCCTAGTACAGTGATAGCCTCGCTTTGTGGTTAGACTGCCGTAATTCGCCTACAATGGTGTCTGTAGCCACGTCAGCAGTTCTGTAAATTGCACTATTGTGACGAGTATTGTCATCAAAATTCTTTTGTGTGCGTGTTGACAAATTTTTGATGTAGCTTCCGGCTGGTAGTATTACAGGTACTTGTGCCAAGAAATGTTTATTATAAAATACTTTCTTATTATCTTAATGTGCACGTTTATTTCGGTTTCGAATTTACGCTATGGTGTCACGAGTGACGAAGTAACTTGTCAGAAGAGAATTTTAGGCATTTTTTAGCAACAACAACACCCGCCCGGGTGTTATTAAATCGCCGCTTCGGGCATTGTGAAGTTTACCGACCCCAGATCTAATCCGCCTGCTGGATTAACGGTGAGGGAGGGCCGTCGGTGTGTCGGCCAGCCTGGATGCGGTTATTAGGCCGTTTCCCACGTCCAACCATGTGAATACCGGGTTGGGACCGAAGTTCCGCCTCTGTTACGCATCTTGCAGATATTTAGGAAACGTTCACTCACTTTATCATGAGTAACACTACATTGCAGCCAGTTTGGTTAACAATGTTCCACCCTCGGGGGTAACAGGGTGGCGAAAGGAAGAACATCCAATCTCCTCTTAAATTAGCTGTACCATATCCGTTAATAACCATGGCAACACCACATCGACGAGGGACGAAGACACAAGAAAAAGAAGAAGAAGTTATGCAACGTACCCAGTATTTTGGTAAAAGAGAGGCGAGACCGCAATAATTTTTTTAAAAATTTTGGTTCCAGTTTCGGCCTATAACACCATCCTGAGACCAAGGCTTCAGGTCACGTAAGGATCCAATACGCGAATCCGCTGTGCAGTACCGATCGGTACCTGTCACTGCCTGCTGATTCACGTTCGAGACAGGAACCAGTCTGTATTACACAATGGGTCAGTGCATTGACTCCTCACGTCATCTGAAGCCTGGGTCTGAGCATGGGGTTAAAGGCCGAAACTGGTAACCGGAATGAACAATAAAAACTTTATTACGTTCTGGACTCCTTTATATTAAAATATCTGTCGGACGCTATGGATCTTAAAGACATCTCGTACGTTACCCACAGCGCCTCGTTGACTAATATGTTATCCGTAAGCGGTTGTTAAAGCTTTTAGCGGTTCACAAATACCCGACTGGCGATAGGAGGTAAAGAACCTTGTGGGACCTAGTTGGGAAAAACGATGATGAAACTATCTCACGTCAGGCTGCCGAAATTCCGTTAACCACATTTTTCACAAGTCTTAGTGGTTTCGCTGATTAAGGTGTCACACGTTTGACCGTGGGCCACTGGAAATTTCGCAGGTGGAAGCGTGGGTTTCAGAGATGAACACTGAATTAATTAGTATCAGCTGTTCGCTAACAAATCCTGCCGAACAAGTCCATGTAGGCCAAGCACAGGGTGCGGCGCTTAAATCCGGCCAAATTTCAATTTGAATTTCTCGCCATATCGTAGTTACGCCTGAGGTCGCGATTTGCGTTCTTGAAAGCCATAGGCATCTAGTAAACAGTCAGAACCTCAAAATGGCCGACATGTTACGGAAAAGTCCGAAGTACAACCGAAATTATCGAAAGTCTTGGCTCTGGACGTTCGCCCACTGAAATAGTTCGATTCTCCGGGTACCTGAGATCAACTATTTACGATATTGTGGAAAAGTATAATGCTTCGGAGAAGTCCGGGGAAGGTTCCGCTAACCCCACGTGGGAACTTCATTCGAGTAAATGCGTGTCACAAACTGCGGAAATCATCAAAAAGCGTCATGCGCTGATTTCGAAGAAACTTGGGTAATACCTGAGGAAATTGACGTCAGTATTGAATGTCAGCAAGCGAACAATTCGTCGGATGGCGTTGGAGGACTTCATACGAACCATTTAGTCCAAAACTGGTTCTCGGACGACGTTGACATGTTCTGGTCAAGGGTGTTCTTGCCCCCTAATAGCCCGAATTTTAACCCCATTGACTACCATGTCTGTAACCATTTAATACAAAACTGGCTCTCGGATAACGTTGACATGCTCTGGTAAAAGTAGTTCTGGGCCCCCGAAAAAGACCGGATTTCAACCCCCTCCACTACTATGATTGGAGTGTGGTCGAAAGAGTTACCAAAAAGACGAGACACCCTAATCTCGCATCTGTACGCACCGCTATCGAAGCAACTTTCGCCAGTATGGACAGCACTGTTTTAAAGAGTGCGTGCGATCGCTTCAGGACAAGATTGGAGGCGATCATTGCGGCTGAAGGCGGTTACATCTAGTAATGTTACTCTTGAAAGATTTCGATACTTATATCCTTAGATGTAAAAGGATTTTCATTTTCGTTTGTGTTTTGTTTTAATAAATTTGCTTTTTAAAAAAAGTTTCATTTGCCTGATTTAAGCCCTGCACCCTTTACTGTAGATATGTAGGATTTCAGGTTTCCTCAATGACTATCATTGAAGAAATTTTCTCAGACTGTCACATAAATATCCCTTTAAATTCTTTATGTTATTTAAACATACATCTTACATGATACAAATCTGATACCTGTGTTATGATACCAAATATTTATTGTTGATTGCGTACATAGTTTTTATCAACTGTAAAAAGTGCATCATTTAACACATCAAGCATGTGTTCAATTCATTTCTGATTGAACCACCAGCTTAGGTCAAAAACCATTTTTCAGCACCTGTTGTACGCACGTCATGGATGGAGGCAGATTTCAGATGAAAAGGATGTGAAAATTGTAGTAAAAGTACAAGCAATAATTACAGATTTTTGTTGGCAGCAGAAGTTAGATACAGACATAAAAAATTATGAGTTAAAAATAGAAATGCGGAGATAGATGCATGGAGTTTCAATTAAGGACAACTATCCAAGGAATACACAAAATAAAACAGCAAAGAAATATGAGCAACAGTCAGCGAGAAATATTCTACAAGCAAACTCTAAAAGACATTTGGCAGCCACTTTCCCAAATGATTTTTGAAATTCCAGTGGAAATTCTACGCTCTCATCCTTACTTGAACACAAACTCCAAATCTGGACCCCGTATGTTTTGTATATCGCCTGCCGTTGCTCCTTCTATCACGTCATCCTGCACCTCCTCCCCCTCGCAGAAGCCTTAATTTAGTCTTTCCCCGTACCCGATTTCTCTGCGTTTAAAAATGGAATTCCACCTGCACTCTTAATTTTGACGCCTTTGCGTTCAACTTTAACAATAGTTCTTTTCACTTGATATGCTGCATTTTGACTACAATTTGTTTTTCGATTTGTTCGCGTTTTTCCTGCAGTCATTTTTCCTATGTGTCCCTGTGCTTGCTGTTCATTCCATTTAGACGTGAGTTTGGTTGTTTTACTGCAGTTTTTCTCTGCACATTTTTCTTCGTCCTTCTGTCGTCGACTCGTTTAATTATTTCTTATGTTACCCATCATTTCTTTGGTGTTGCCTTCCTTGTACTTCAGTTTCGCTGTCCTACTTCTATGAATGTATTTACAGGTGTCCATTCCTCTTCAACTGAACTGTCTACTACGATATTATCAGTGCAGTATCTATTGGTTTACAGAATTTCAGACGCACCTCATCTTTCCTCAGTACTAAAGTAACCCAATTCTTTCCTGTTTGATTCTTCCTGGCGACACTTTTAAGCTTCCACGTAGTCTTCATAACTACTAATGTGAGGTCTTGAGTGTATAGCTGCTGTTGACTACGCGTAACAATAAAATATTTGATTCTGGAATCACTAGTGGACGGTGATCAAATCCTGCAACATTCTTTCCGCGTCTCTACGCCGTTTTCAATGACTATTAGATTTTCAAGCCACTTCACATATTAAATTATGTGTTCAATATTGTCACGTAGAAGAAGGTGTAGTTATATGAATGACGAACACTAATTTCACTTAACGAAGGTTTATTCAGAATTGCACATACAAGAGCGCGGATCGAACTGCCTCCGGCCAGAACACTTACAGCACATATACAGCTACAGAACATTCCAGTACAATGATTCTTGATAATTGTAGAATACACTCGAGTAGAATATAGAAATTAAAATCGAACAATGCTGGTGGGTTTTGAAGTTACAGCCCTCCATGCAACAGTTTAGTATCATAACCACTACACCATGATGCTGCTCAGCCTCTCTTGCGACAGTATTATCATACACTTTATTTGTCTCATAATGTGCCTGTGACGTCGTCTATACATCTCAAATATTATTGTTAGCGTTTGTTATTTGTCGATTCTGATGAGAGTAATCCTATGACTGATTTCTTCAAAGCAACTGACTTCGTGCAACATATACCTCTTCGTGACGAATCCTACTCCGGTTATGCCATTTTCTCCTCCTCTCTGCCTGACCAGAAATCGGTGCGTTCGCTCCATTTCACTTCACTGAACCGCAGTTTATGTGTAGTGAGTCTTCGTCGTATTCATAATTATTACGTCAATGTTTTCAGTACGTCGGGAGAAAAAAATGTTAAGTAAGTACCGTTTTGAAATGAGAAAAACACGTGCTAAGATATCTCAATAATTTTATTTTTCCATGGAAGCCTGTACCTTAATCTACGCACTGACGCCATTAGAGTCTGAGTCTTCCTTGTTTACGTTGCGTACTGAGTGTTTAAGACGCCTCCGATAATTGTGAGTCCCGCCGACTGTGAAATAAGGGCTGTTATAAGATTTTTTACTGCTAAAGGCCTAAAAGCGATCGACATTCATCGTGCAATCTATGCAGTTTACGGAGAAAACATTATGAGTGATAGAATGGTAAGAAAGTGGGTGAGAGCATTTAAAGATGGCCGCACAAATGTGCATGATCAACAACGGAGAGGGCGTCCTTCGGTCGTTACTGAAAGTTTGGTGCAGGAAGTGGAGAATAAGGTGAGAGAAAACAGACGCTTTACGATTTCCTCCTTGCGGGATGACTTTCCTAATGTTTCTCGTAGTGTTTTGTATGACATTGTGACCGAGCACTTGAATTACCGAAAATTGTGCGCACGTTGGGTACCGAAAATGTTGACGGATGTGCACAAAACCAAACGTTTGGACCGTGTTTTGACTTTCCTTGAGCGGTACCACAACGACGCTGATGATTTCTTAAGCTAAATTGTTATAGGCGATGAAATATGAGTGGTCTACGTCACACCAGAATCAAAGCAACAGTCCATGGAAGTTGAGCAAGGGCATCGTTTTGCTGAAAGGCAATGCCCGTCAGCATGTGGCGAATCAGACCAAAGATCTCATCACATCTTTTCGATGGGAAACTCCAGATCATCCTCCGTACAGCCCCCACTTGCGCCCAGTCACTACCATCTGCTCCTGCACTTGAATAAACACCTGGGCGGTCAGCGTCTTCGAAACGATGACGAAGTCAAAACAGTGGTGATGCAGTGGTTAAGTCAGGCGGCAGACTTCTATGAGGAGGGTATTCAAAAACTTGTACAACATGACAAGTGCCTCAATATTGACGGAAATTATGTAGGAAAGTAGATAAAGGTTTCGCGCAAAAATAAAATTATTGAGATATCTTAGCACGTCTTTTTTTTTTTTTTTTTAATTTCAAAACTGTACTTACTTAGGGGCTCCGGAAAGGCTCAAAATCATGAAAAGTTCAATTTTTACTTTTTTGCGTTTTCTGAATCTGCAGACTATTACCTTTTAATAGATATATAATTTATTCAATTCCGAAGACTACAACTAGTTTTAAATTTTTTTTAAATGTGTTCTACATGGGCGTGACCCACGGTGGCGCTGTTAAACTGCTGTCAAATGGTGTTATTATTAACGTCCGTGTTCATCAGGTACATTTTAGTGATGTGAGATAAAGTATGTGTTGTGGCTAACCTGTGATGGTTCAGTATATATCGCTGGTGTGATTGTCGATTGTTTCATGTTTATTTACTCTGTCATTATCTCGAAAATATTCGTAATTAATTCTGTTTCTTGAGTCTCTGTTTTGTTGAAGTATAATAATGAGTAAAAGTAAAGTTATTAGAAATCCTCTGAAGGCTTTTAAGAAAAGGAAAAATGTTGGAAAGCCAAAGGTATGTGTTTTTACTGTAAACAATAAAGACGATAACCAAGTGAGTGAACCTAACCTCTCAAGTACACCTGCCCATAGCAGTCAAAGTGGGAAAGAAAATACTTCACAGAAGAAGCTTGGTTCAATGAGTGAAAACTATGAATGCTTTATGGGCGAATCGGATGTGAAAGAAATATTTGATATGTCGGTTCTCAAAGGAATTTTTTCAAACTGTGTAAGATGTATTCATTGTAGTGAAGTTGGTCTGGAACTCTCCATAATATAGCACGTAGGACTTGCTAGTGAAATACAACTGAAATGTGATAAGTGTTCATACATGACCACCTTTTGGAATAGTACGAACACAACAACGAGCGATGCTTGCTTTAGACAAGGAACGCCTTCGGGCTGCAGACAGGGCTGTAAAGAGTCTAGAAATACAAGCAAGAGTAAACAGGAGGAGAAACAAGAGGAAGCTGGAGGAGGAGTTTGCAGAGGATGAAGATAATCCATCCTATGGACCTGGAATGCACTAAAAAGTTAATCCAATCTTTGTCGCTCGATTCCCAAAACTTTTATTTTCTCATACTAATTACATGTTTTCTAAGGATCTTCCAAACATATTTGTTTCAAACTTTCAGTAAGTGTTACACAGTACCTTCTGCATAATTTAACACAGCCTTTTTCCAAAAAACTGTATATTTTTGAATATATAAATAAAAAATTGCAAAAAAACGTTGTGAATTTTCGTTACAATTGAAAAAAAATCATCTTTAATAACTGAACTAAAATTTTGTAAAATCCCTGTGTCAAGTTGTAGCCCATATTCCAATAAATAATCTGTAAAAAGTTCAACTTCCTACCTCATATACTTTGTGAGGAAAGATGTAATTTATAAGCGTTATTTTAACATTGCAAGTATAGGGCGTTCCGGAGCCCCTTAAGAAACACGCCTCGAAAATCTCTTATTACTAAAATGAAAAGGTTCCTGGAGCCTTCTATTGGATGATTCCAGCGCTGTGCTGAAGTAACGTGTAGTACTAGTTCGGAAGAAATCCGTTTGTGTGTAGACGATTATTCTATCCACTTTTTGGCGTCCCACATTGAGCAATATAAGCACGTCTGCATTTAGGCATCCGGGGCTTTGGATGAGTATTGCGGTAGCTAACTTGGGACTAAGTAGTGGAGCTTAACATTCTGGCACAGATTCAGCAAACAAATTTGGTACGAACTACTACGGGTTTCCGTCCTCACATGTCTATTTCTAAGATTTGTGGCTACTTAAAAGTTGGGCGACGGGTGCCACATTACCTCGATTTCTGAGAGGCGCTGACGTTACTGGAGCTGATATATGGCTGGAGTTAGTCCGAGGCGTCGCGTGGAGAGGCCTCGGCTGGAACTACTGTGCCAGACACTGGTGATGGAGGTCAAACACATCTTTCTCCTTCGTCAGGCTGCAATGCTTCCGTAAGACCAGTCGTCTGCCTTTCCATATTCCAGTCATTATTTCTTTCACCGACTTGGTAGTCATTAGACGATCTTGTTAATTTTATGAAGAAAGGTGTCTTGATAGAACTGTTTCATTGAACGAAACACACAAGGCCACTGAGACTACAAGTGGATGCGTCTTCATCTGAGCCAGTTTGATGCAACCCACGATGTAATACATCTTTCATCTTCTTGCGAGTTTATATTGGTTGGCGCTGGTTACATGAATTAGTTATTTAGCCGAAGATTTGTATTGAAACTCAAGTGATTTTCAGTACGCTTGTAGGTAGTTCGATGCATCACGTGCATCCTAAGTGCTGTGTTTTTACAAACAGGTACATCAGGGGTGGCCAAGAAAGGGGCCCGCAGGCCGTGCCTTGACACGAGTACCATAGAGTTTATTCAGGCCAGCACGTTTACTCACCCCCCGCCCCCAACAACACAGACCTAAAATAAAACAAATTTTAGAAATATTTAATTGATACAATTCTTATCTGGTACAAACTGTCGGTACACGGACAGACACAATTTCCCAGATTTTCACGAATTTCACAGTTGCCGTGTAATTGTGTCTTAGTTTGTTTCATAATCGAAAAAACGTCTTCCACACGCCTATATTAATCGAAATATTGTAGCGTTTTTACAGCCTCATTATGGAGAAATGGGGACTCTGCCTGAGGAAGCCAATGTACACGTCCTGGACAGTGTTAACGATAAACGGATTGGTGTTTAGAATGGGAATTGTTCAAGTGGCTCTGAGCAGTATGGGACTTAAGATATGAGGTCACCAGTTCCCTATAACTTAGAACTACTTAAACGTAACTAACCTAAGGACATCACACACATCCATGCCCTAGGTAGGGTTCGAACCCGTGACCGTAGCGGTCGCGGGGTTCCACACTGAAGCGCCTAGAACCGGCTGTGACTGAATGTTAGTTGCCCAAGTGCTACATATATTTGTTAAAGTACATATCCTTTACTGTGCAATAAATACGAACTATGCCACGCATCAAGAAATTCAATAAAAGGAAATTCCGTGGTAGCCAGTTCACAAACAAAGCAAGCCACACTGTCGAAAGTAGCCCATCTATCAGTTCTTCAGGGAAGAAACTCCCATATGGCACGCCTCCTGGTAATTCAAATTTTTGTGTTAACAATGACGCTGTTCGTAGTGGATTTGTTGTTGTTGATGTGGGCATCATCTTTGGTGAAGTAAGTGACGAAATGTAAACAACGTGATGGTGTAGGGTGTCTGTAAATAACTGAACACAAAGTAACAGAAAGGGTTAAGCATCAAAATTGGTTGTTCTGTGTAGATCTTGCAATAAATCTACCATGAAAATGATTTCGAACATTATGCATAATTCATTTGATGTGAATTTGAAGTTAGTGTATGCAATGTGTGCAATAGGGAAAGGAAAGAAGGGTGCTCAAACGTTTTGTCGTTTGATGGACCTTCCTCCTCCACCCAGCTGGTTCAGCAGGTACACAAAAATACTTTTAGGTGCCTTGGCGGTTGTGTCTGAAGCACCTATGAAACATGCAGTAGAAGCAACTGTAAATATTAGTGGAACCAGGGACATTGCTTTTGCACTTGATGGGACATGTCAACGTCGAGTACATCGTTTCTTGAATAGTGTTGTAAGTGCTACTTCTCTGGAGAATGGAAAAGTTGTTGATGTTGAATACTTGCGTAAGTAGTGTCACCCCTGCCATGGTAACACTGAAGGACATATTGAACATCAGTGTTCTAAGAATTATGATAGTTACATTGGAGGTATCGAGTGTGACGGAGCTCTATAAATATTTCAGAGGTCAGTGCCCATTTATAAAGTTAGATGTACGGGGTACCTAGGCGATTGGGGCTCTAAAGCTTTCAATAAAATTAATGAGTTCAATGTTTATGGTGATACTTTGGTAACAAAAATGGAGTGTTGTGGACATGTGCAAAAGAGGATGGGTGCTAGATTGAGGAAGCTACGAAGAGAAATGAAAGGAAAGTTGCTGTTTGTTGGAAAATCTCTGTCTGGCCGAGGCAGATTGACAGAAACTGAAATAGACATTCTTCAGAGTTGTTATGGGGTGGGCATTAGACGAACTGCACCTCTGAATGATGTTACAGCTGTTGCGGAGCATGCTTTCCAGCCAGGGAACCGCAATATTCGTTTCGAGGAGACGCAAGTACTTGCGGCCACAAGCGAATATTACGAAAGGCTCTACAGGGAGGCAATGGAAATCGCTAAACACCCAAATAATTTCAACTGAAAGGAGGAGGGCGTGCAATTAAACGGTATATGGATGCCGGTGCTAAAGAAGATGTGTACCACCCGTCCACTACTGGGTGATGGTAACGGCGATCGACGGCGACGGACAGCGGCCAATTGCACTGACGTTTTCAAAACACGTGACGTCACGCCGCGGCGTGGGACCGCGCGGACACGGAATTTAGCGGCAGTCAACAGCGAGCCAGTGGGAGTGTTGGACCTTCCATCGAGCTACGGACCCCCTTGAAGATGTCTCCCGCAGTCGGAGACAAAACGTTGGGAATCGACACAGAATTCATCAACCGACCACGGCATAACAGCCCGGATAATTATAATGGATATTATATTTCCGGACTTGAAAGTCTGCATTTTAGTCTCTCGCCTTGTCAGGCATTGTGCGTCGCTTAAATTGGTTATAGTTCGCAGTATCTGTTGTCTCATTTACTATGATTTTGTGTACTGCACAGCTAAGTAGATCTTGTTACGCTTACTCCATACAGTATTCCACACTTTTTGCTGCCTGACAATAGCGTTATGTCATTTTATATTTTGATTTGTGTTTCAGAGAACTTCGTTCTCCATTAAATTTTACTGTGTCAGTCATGCATATCTGTTACTCTCGGTCTTGAATTTCCAAGGCCCTATTACATTTCCCTACATCTTTTCCATAGTTTGGTGATCCACTCATCTGCTCCATTATATGTCCAGTGTGCCCTGGAAATGTGGTTACGAAATAGTATAAGATGTTTTGGGGAACAAGTCGAAGATAGGAACCCATGTCTGCAAACATCATCCAACAAAGCTACAGACCGTCCAAGTTACAGACACCAGTACCAGCCACTATGTCTCTCCCTCGGTAGTAAATGTGACTTTGTGTGCTGACCGACCGTAGGCAGAATATCTCACAATGTTTTTCGCTATGCAATGATCACGATTGACTGCCACGATCGCAGCTACATAGACAGGCCTTGTATCCTGTGAAAGTAATACTGTCTTACCTTGGTGAATGATGGTTTAGGACACGGGTTTCCATCTGTACTTCATTTTTTCCCTGTGTACCAAAAAGCATTGACAATTTTAGAGGGTTCCAGGAGAAATAGAAACCGTGGGTGCAAACCTGCGTCCAAACTAACATCCACTGGGGTTCATACGAGACAAAGCCTTTAGACACAGCAGCTGGCTCCATCTTCTACAATGCGGTAGTGGCAGTCATGATCACTGAATAATGTATCGAGATGCTCTGCTTAAGTTCCACCAATATAGAAAGTCACATTTGCTGCCAAAGGGATAGCCCAGAGGCTGTTGCCATCACCTGTAACTTCTATGATCTGCAGTATAATTAGGTGACTGTTCTTGACAACAACTCCTATCCTCTACAACACCCTCCATAAAACCTCAAAGTATAATATTTCTGAGAGACACTGTATGAAGCAGAGTGTGTGTATGTATGTCTGCATCTCTTCACAAACGCGTGGATCAATTTCAACCAGATATGGCACAGAAATAGCGGACCTCACGAATATCATCTCTATGGCTTTATATCCTACTAACTCCAATGTGAGTGGAGATATGGCAAAAAGGTGCTTTTTCTTGACCCTGGTATGTGGGAATCCCTTCAAAAAAGTTATGTTATATAGGAACAATATCAGCCCGCCACATTAATCAACTTTTCAGGGCAGCCTGCATGTCAGCGGCAAGAAACGGTCTTCCAGGCCCCAAGATGTAGACTGTCCTGCATGACAGGTATGTTATGTTGGGGTAGTATCGGCCTGCTTTATCGACCTGCTTTTCATGATGATCTGTTTGTCATAGGCGAATAAATTATTCTCAATCCCCTAATGTGACAGGTGTGGCGTGAGAGCAGTGTCGGCCTGCTGTATTGCATAGATGGGGCAGGTTGAGATGGATACACCAGGTGATGAACAGAGTGAAGAGGGGGAAGAAACGGACAAAGAGAGGGGTTAGGAGATAGACAGAGGTGGACAGTCAGAGGGGGAAGAGGTGGGGACAGAGAGGAGGAGAAGCAGGAGGAGGAGATGTTCTCAATTGATGTGTGGAATGCATATGTGGGTGAGGCCTTCAGGGAAAAGGCTAATAATAAATATGATCCTGTGCACACTTAAGCTAGTTGTTATAACGGTGATGGCGTTATTGTTCTTCACAATGACCACAGTCAACGATCAGTTATGTTATGAATTCGAAAAAAAGAAAGAGCATTGTACTTGCTCGTCTTGTATGAGCAAATTTTTGTTTAATAATAAGCACTGCATTAATTTTCTTACACCCTGATCTATAAAAGGGACCCAACTTTCAAATTGCATGCAGAGATTAACGTGTGATCCATCAGAAATTGTGCCCGCATTGAACATCTGGGATGTGAGTTTACGTGTTGAGTACCTCACTGCATTCAGTGTCTGCATATGTAGCACCAAACACTTAAATCACTATTTTATTCATTTTTATCATATGTGGCACCCTTTGTTATTCTAATCTTGTTGCCGGCAGGAGTGGTCGAGCGGTTCTAGGCGCTGCAGTCTGGAACCGCGCGACGGCTACTTTCGCAGGTTCGAATCCTGCCTTGGGCATGGATGTGTGTGATGTCCTTAGGTTAGTTAGGTTTAAGTAGTTCTAAGTTAAGTCCCATAGTGCTCAGAGCCATTTGAACCATCTAACCTTGTTATTTTATATTTTTTGTATTTTCTTACATGTTCACCAATGGTCGCATGGTCCACAGAAGTAATTTTGCATCGTGCAACCAAACGGACACATGTGGAAATTAAGTTTTTTAGTCTTACACATATATTTAATTTCAGATTTTAAACTAAAATGGCTAGAGGAGGTCTCTCAGATGCAGAAAGCGCATAGATGCTGGCTAATCTTACTGATGATGATGCCACAGGCTTTTCTGATGGTTCTATCGAAGACCCGAATACTCCGCCTGATGACGGTTCCATTTTTAGTTCTAAGGATGATCATGATGACAATGATGATGAAGATGATGATGAACATAACAGGATCAACTGATGCTAAGCCTAATTATGACGTTCCTCTTGCGAATCTCTCAAGCTAGGACGAATGGGAACCTGTAGCAAGGGACAGAACTAATTTCACTTCCTCCCCTCCAGACACTGGTTTTCATTCATCCAGATGTAGCTTCAAGGATTATCTCCTATCCGTTATTTTGAACGCTTCATTTACGATAGTGCAATTTGAAATTCCAAAAATAATGCGTCATAACAGATTGGGGTTGTTACTTTCAGTGTTGCATTTATCATATAATGAGCAGGACAGAGATCCGCAAGATGGGCCTTCAAAATCTCACAACTTTTGGATATTCTGTGGAAAGAATTCTTCACTGCGGAAGCGTGGTTTGTATAGACGAAACCAACGTACCATTTCGTGAGCGTATTTACTTTCGACAATACATGTTTAACAAAAAACATAATGTGAAGTTAAGAATTTCAAGCTTTGTGTTAATGGAAGGTATTATTGGTCATTCAAAGTCTTTCTGGCAAAGAAGGAGCTTACGACGTATCTGTTGTCAGGAGGGTCGTAACGGAATTAATGGATGGACTCGTAGATACTGATAGAACACTATATACCAGCAACTGGTACACTAGTATTTCACTATCTAAAAGGCTAATCCACAGAGAGACGCACTAGGTAGGCACGGTACGTGCAAATCGAAATATCATCGCCCTGATATACTCAAGGCAAAACTTTAAAAAAAAAGGACGTTGTAGCTCAACCGAATGGAGACAAAACCGTAGTCTTGAAATGGAAGAACGAGACGTGCGAAAGCTTGGCACAAAACATGAAGACTCAAATGCCTAAGTTACCCAAAAAGGAAAAAGAAACAAGTCCGCTGTGGTCATCGACTATAACAAAGGAAAGGCCTTTATCGATCTCTCCTACCGGAAGGCCTCATACGCCCTATACGTAATAAGTACTGTTAAATGATACAAGAGACTTGTCTTTATTTTCATCACTTCTGCAACTATTGTAAATGCTCTGCATTTGTACTATTTCATGTACAAGCAGTTTTGTAACCTTCTAATTAGCATTCATGGAAACAAAATCATATAAATATTAACACGTCAGAATAGGTTTCCTGTTCTTGGTACTAAAAACTCAGTATAAGTGCATACATACTGCTCCGTCCGCGTATGGTTGTGTCGTTCAATGGGACCACAAAATATGACCACTAATGTACACACATGCTACAAGTAAGACACGCCGATTGGCCAAGGGTGTGTACATGGGCTGACAGAGACATTTCAAAATGCCCACCAGTGGGCACATGGAGTTCAACGTGCAAAAATCTGGGATAGATGCTCTGTCCTCTTATGTTACTATGTTTTCCATATGTATTGTACTTTTCACGCAGTAGTCTTCTGGAAACACTGAGGCACTTACGAGTGATCTTGTATAAGTCTTTCTGGGGACCAGTGATATTATATTTGCTGCTATATATTTTTTGAACCTGCATCAACAACTGTGTTTAAATAGTAGAAAATGGGTTAAGAACAGTATTGTACGATAGTACAAAAAAAACACTGATGTGGATAGTTTCAAGCTCGTACAGTGTTATTCAACATTTTTAAGAATTATAGATCTGTTTTCAAATAAAATAATCGAAGTGTAATGTATTTATGGATTACTGTTCTGTATCTATTTCCTAACTGAAGTCAAATAATTTACTGAGTGGCTAAATCAATATTTGTGGTGTAAAGTGTCAGTTTGCTGCTCCCTTGACCCACGAAGTGAATTCGTAGCTTCCTCTTCGAGAACTTGTTACATTTTAATGAACCACTGTTCACTGTGAACAGTTACGCTGCGAAGCATTGAAGCTATATTGCGCCCATGTAAGCCGTTTTAATATAGGTATCAGCTATCCCAATCTTTTTGGCATTAGACTGATGGCCTCATATCGGCTCGTCAATTCTGACAGCCAACAGGCAGCTCCCTCCATAGAGATTTCTCAACCTATCAGTGCGTATCACCTTTTGTAAACTGAAGTTCCGAAAGCAAGTTTGAAATAAATGTTATTAAAGGTTTTTATATTCCTATCTGTTACAAATCATATTTTCGTGACGAAATCATAAGTGGTCATTTCATTTTCTTTTTTTTCGGAATTAATTTCCAAGTGTTATTGTCATTTATTCTGGTATGCTCGCATTCTATATTATAACCAGAGAAAGAATCATGTGGTGTATTGATACTGCCACGCAAGAAACGGTAACGATCTTCGTTGTCAACTGTTTGTGGAAGCTTTGCCCAGTTCCATTATGTGAAATACGCCAGCAACAAATCACAGCTGCAGTACCTTCTCAAACGATGGAACAGGTTGTCAAATAAGCATGCTTTTGTCGTTACGGTCAGGTGCTTGCCAATGGGTTTGATAGTTACTGGTAACAGAAAAGCATTTTCCCAGTTTCCATTTCACGATATGATTTGCCGAGAGGTGGAAGTAATGTGAATCCCACATCACATTAAGCCACTTCCAGACACGAAAACTATAAGATGTCAATTTCCTCTTGTGGTGGTGAATGTAATTTTTTACTTATCTCCGAAAGCTAAGAGACATCAGAGTAAAATGTAATTTTAGGAGTATTCTGTCATAATTACTGTTGATGAGGAATTTGAGTCCCGCTTCTTCCAAATGCGGTGAAATGCTCGTTTTTCCGGTATGAGGCACAGTTAAAACTTCTGGACGTCAGTGTCATTCGGTGTCCGAAATCTCAATAGTGCGGCACAAACATTTCGGCCTAAAAACGTGTTGTGAGTAGGTCGGAAGATACTACATACCTGTACAACCCGCGTTACTTTTATTGCATGCCAAACGCTACTTTTTCCTGTACCACATATTTGTGTGTCATGCAGTTCAATTATGGGATGGTGGGTGCTTCAGCTTACAGCTATTCTGCCTCATTCAACACTCGAAAATTCACACACACACACACACACACAACGAACCATTCACAATGTTTGTTTACGTTGAATAATAAAATATTACGAAGACATTATTGCGGTTCCAAAGCATAATTTACTAAAACGAGAATTATTCCCAAGCAAAATTTGTGGAAGTTATGGAGTTACCTGAATGTAAAACTTAGGTACAATTAGTCTTCATTCAATGGTAATATGTATTAGTAAGTGGATGGGCTGGCTATGAAGTTTTGTTAAGTGGCATAATAGCAGATACTTTCATTAATCACCTAGAACACAGAATATTCAGTCCCTGGGGACTCTGTCTGATACACAGTCTTCTTCAAGAGATACATGCTGGACACCTTAATTTTACTCAAAGGTGGCGCCAATGCCATCACAAACATCATACATTTATTCAGCGACGTACACGGAAAATAAATTTCACAGCTAGGTTTCAGAGAACGTATGTTGCGTAGAGCCAACAATATTGCTTTGAATAAAGAGAACAATGAGACGAGGTTGGATGCCATAAAGCGAATAGCAGTGGACAATAACTTACATTGCTGAGTAATATACAATATGCACAAACAAACAGAAATAGCAGAAATAAAATTCTAGCTCTATGGGAGAAACTGGAAAAACAACAAAATATATGGCCAGCATTCCACTTATAGGTGAAATTTCTCAAAAAATAACAAAAGCTTTTTAAGACACATAGTGAGAAATTATCTTTTCCACACACAAACTAAAGAGGAAATTAGCTCCTACCTTATACAGGACTGGAAAATTCTTAGGTTTGAGCGTATGCAAATTTACTGCATTAGGAGATCAGTAATTTCCGTTCTAGGTACATAGAACACAATAAGATACAACACGTAATTAGTTTAGAAAATTAGCCATAGTAGGGCACCCAAAAACAGTACGGAACACCCACTCATAAACGTAGATCTTGAGACCTCTATCACTACCAGTAATCGCAGTGGGTTTAATGGAGGAGTTCGAAATTTTTGCAGTCGACAAAACGCCAAGGGAAAAATCATTACTAACAAATTAGATAGTTAATCTAGTATTTTTCAGAATGTTTTCTTGCGTATAACAACTGTAGTACATCTATAAATATTTGTTAATTTTCGAACATTTCTGCAGTATTTAATAACTGTCAACAGATAAAAATACTCTTTGCTCAGTGGCGGTTAAATATTAAAATTAAAGTATAATTGTTTCTTTAACAGTCTTCGTTGCTAGAACTAGTAGCTGCAAGTCGCAATTCTATATAAAAGGCTTTCCATTTCGTGGCATCTTGATACGACAATCGGTATACATATGATGAAAACGAGCCTTGGTTGCAGAAATGATTTTATTGGTTCATTTATTCATTTTATGTATTAGGAATAAATGGAGCAATAAAATCACTTCTGCTACCAAAACGACTGTTTTCACATTTGAATGTAAATGAAAAATTACTCCACAGCGCTTTTGGAACGAATGGTATCGCAATATTTAGCAAACCCTTGGTATTCAACATAAATACTGTGTGTGATTTGTTGTGTGTGTGTGTGTGTGTGTGTGTGTGTGTGTGTGTGTGGGTGTGTGTGGGAGTGTGTGTGTGTGTGTGTGTGTGTGTGTGTGTGTGTAAATTTATGAGTTATGAAGGAGATACAATACCCGTAAAGGTACTAACAATAGCTACTATAACATGACAATCTCTGTGGCAATATTTATACTGTACGGCTCTGTTATTCCAGCGGCCGGAGTGGCCGTGCGGTTCTAGGCGCGACAGTCTGGAGCCGAGCGACCGCTCCGGTCGCAGGTTCGAATCCTGCCTCGGGCATGGATGTGTATGATGTCCTTGGGTTAGTTAGGTTTAATTAGTTCTAAGTTCTAGGCGACTGATGACCTCAGAAGTTAAGTCGCATAGTGCTCAGAGCCATTTTTTTGTTATTGCACTGAGAACATAAAAACATAACTGAATGGAAAGAGCGGCAGAACAATACACACGCGGACATCACATCCAGTACATCTGTAAATTCTTACAGCACTCGCTAATGCAAATGAACTGACAAGACCTGTAGTGTTGTCCATAGCTAATGCAGCAATACTTCGATAAGTAATATGACAGCAGGCCCTGCGGGACTTCAGTCTTCATGGAAGCTGCAAGATCGTTGACCATTCATCTGGCTACAAAGACGAGTGAAAGACGTGCCTCAGAAAATAAGGTCGTTAGCTTTAATGATGACGCTCCAACGGTAGATAGCTTGAAGGAGTCCAGTTAGGAGATGGAATTTTCAGTATTAGTTTTTCACTCGTCATAGGAGAGGAGATGGCTGTGGAAATTTTATGATCATAAAACGAAATGCGAGATATTTTTGTTATCAGTTCGAAGATTGGTTTGATGCAGCTCTCCAAGCTAGTGTATCTTGTCAAAATATTTTCAGACCTGCACAACTGCTTGACTATAATCCCATTTGAACTTACTTAATGTATTCAAATGTCCGGCTCCCTCTGCAGTTTTCATCCCAGACGCTCCTTACCGTAACCAGTTTACTAACTTAGCTACCCGTGATGCCTCAGGAAGTATCCTGTTAGACTATCCCTCGTCTTAGTCAAGCTATGCCACAAAGTTTTTTCCTAAATTTGTCTCAGTAAGTCTTCCTTCATCATAAAAGCTGGAAAGCTAAATGTAAGAAATGTAACTGAAAAGAAATTCTGAATAACGGAAGAAATATTTCAATTGATCGACAAAATAAAGATATACAAGAATGTTCTTGAAAAGAAAAAAAGTGTTGCAATGTAAGGGAGGGAGGGGGGGGAGAGATTAGTGGTTAACGTCCCGCCGACATCGAGGTCATTAGAGACGGAGCAAAAGCTCGGATTAGGGAAGGATGGGGAAGGAAATCGGCCGTGCCCTTTCGACGGAACCATCCGAGCATTTGCCTGAAGTGATGTAGGGAAATCACGGAAAACCTAAATCAGGATGGCCGGACGCGGGATTGAACCGTCGTCCTCCCGAATGCGAGTCCAGTGTGCTAACCTCTGCGCCACCTCGCTCGGTGTTGCAATGTAAATCACTTAGAAATGAAGAGAATAGGAATTGTAAGGATGGTAAAGCGAAATGGCTTCAGGAAATAGCTTAATATATCTGAAAAGAAATAGTCGTCTGACGGATCACAAAAACCTAGTTAACTTAGGGAGAAAAGAAAGTCAAAGACATCAACATTGAAAGTACATACAAAATTTCACTATTACAATACCCTCCACAATTGGGAGGAACAGTCTGATGCAGTCTGTTTGGGGAAAATTGGGGATCCCGTAACGGAGCCATAATTTAACGGTGATTTGAAAGTCCTGCATTAAAATAAAGCCGAATAGACAATAGCATTCCTTCGGTATTTTTAAACCCATTGGGGAGGGAGTGGGGCTGGCAACAAGTATATCACTGTCTAGTGACAACCAAAGTGTTACTGAAGATAATGTGAAGGCTCCATGGGCTGGAGACATATCGCTGGACATTCGCAGGAGAATCATTCACATTATCTCGAAGATAGCAGGGCAGATCTATCGCACATTAGCTTCACACCTGACTAGACTAATACACAGAAGACTGAGAAAGCAAATAGATGTGTGATGACGATCGACTTGGCTTTGAGAAAGGAAAAGTCACGAGAGAGGCAGTTTGTACGATGCGTTTAATAACCGAGCACGACTGAAGAAAAATGAAGATATCTTCATAGAATCTGCTGACTGAGAAGAAAAAAAAACAATCCAGTAAAATATCTTTTAAAGCATTAGAAAAACTAATGTACGCAAGATACAGGAAAATGCGGGCAATGTACAGTATACAAAATAAACAAGGATGAACAATGGGAGTGTAAGACCCAGAGAGAAGAGCTCGTATTGAAAAGGACACCCGTACAAGAGGGATGCAAGATTCTGTTTCTGTTGTTAAAATAATACAGGGTGGCAAGAAACAGTCTGGAAGGGTTGTAAGGGTGTTGTGGGGTAGTTTCTGCTGAGAAATAGTTATTAAGGAAAAAAATTCGATGTGTTGAGGAGTTTCTGTGTTAATTAGCACTGTAGTTAGCATATCAGGCCGTTGTCCGCGCAAATTCAGGCAACCCGCCTGAGACGGTACCACCGAACAAGTCCTCGTTTGGTTTCCTTAATGCGAACAAGATAGCGTTACAAAAATTGGACATGGGGCGATAGTAAGGATCGAACTCGATCCAAGGGCTGATCAGTCCCCTGTACTATCGCCTGTGCTATGGAAACAACTATGAAAACAAATCTGCGCCCGCAACGGCCTCGTTGACTAACTTCAGTGCTCGTTAACTCGGAAACGGCGCAACGTGTCGAATATTTTTGTTAATAATTATTTCTCGGCACAGCCTATCCTGCAATACTCTTACAAGCTTTTCAAATAGTTTCTGAACACCTGTATGTCGAAGAGTCAATTAACGAAATTACAAAATTGTCAGGAGATTAAAATTCAGGATGAAAAGCATTTCAATTATAACATTCGGAGATGACATTTTTATCCTCTGTGAAAGCGAGGAACTAGTTCAGGACGTGTTGAAGGAAATATATACTGATTTCAGAAAGAGGACCAGCAGAAATGACATCAGTGATATACTTATGATACCAGAGACCACTTAGTAGACGATGTGAAGAATTTATGCTACTTGGTAAGCAAAATAACACGTCACGAACGAAGCAAGTAGGAGAAGCAGACAAACACACTCAAAGATTTCTTGTCGAATACAGTTTACTGGTGGAGGCCTACTAACATCAAATGTAGGCTTAAACTTAAGAAGGAAATAATTGAAAATATACATATGAGGTATATCACGTTCTAGAAGTGTTTCGTGGATTGTGAGAAAATCGGGAAAGAAGAGACTCGAAGCCTTTATGTTATGGTGTTACGGAGTGATGCTGAACATTAAGTGGACTAATGAGATAAAAGAATCGAAGAATTTGAGATGTGGTGCTACAGGAGAGTGTTGAGAAACATATGGGCTAATGAGGTAAGGGTTGCGGATATTCTTCACTGAACTGGCGAAGGAAAGAACATATGGAAAACACGGACAAGAAGAAGGAGCAGGATAACTGGAAATGTGTGTAAGGGAATAACTTCTATGGTGCTAGAGGGAACTATAGAACCTCTGAGGGAAGACAGAGATAGGAATACACCCGGAGGACGTAGGGTGCAAGTACTTAACATTTCAGGAACATACAAAGCAAACTGGAGAGTGCAGAGAGACCAGTAGAAAAGAGAGAGGATCTAAAGACGTCCATAGATAAAGCAGCGAAAGAAGCCCTTTGAGAACACAAAAACAAGATTAAATCAAACTTCCTGGCAGATTAAAACTGTGTGCCGGACCGAAACTCGAACTCGGGACCTTTGTCTTTCGCGGGCAAGTGCTCTACCAACTGAGCTACCCAGGCACGACTCACGTCCCGTCCTCACAGCTTTACTTCTGCCAGTATCTCGTCTCCTACCTTCCAAACTTTACAGAAGCTCTCCTGCGAACCTTGTAGAACTAGCACTCCTGAAAGAAAGGATATTGCGGAGACATGGCTTAGCCACAGCCTGGCGGATGTTTCCAGAAACATTGTCACGGAACAGAAATTTCGTGACCTGTTTCAGTTTCTGGCAACCCAGCAGGGAGGGTGGAGCCCCTCGATGCCCACACCGGCAAAACGTCTACTGCCATCTCTGCATATTGGTTAGAGGTCTCGTAGGCTAGGGTACTGCGATGTTTGCGTACGTCTGGTTATGATTAACCATTAACCAGATTGAGTCGAAAGTTGAACGAAAGATAGCAATTTGAAGGGCGGAGGAAAAGAGTGCCAGGTCAAGAGCAAAGGGAAAAAGACCTCTGCGATTCTTAGATTGCGTAATAAGAGCAGTAGCTGGGTTCTTGCTGCTTGCGACAGGTCATGCAAGTGTAGGTTTTGTTAGTAGTGGCTATCATGCAGGCGGATACCTCTGACGTTTTTTAGCCTTGTTACTCGGCGGCTGGAGCTGGGTGCTGGCGTTGGCTTCTCGACCAGTGTCAGCATGCCTGTAACATATAGGTTCATCATCCGTTAGTGTCCGACAGGTCACATATCGGATTCACAGTGTAGGGTAGTGTCGGGTGTTCGTTCGTGCGTTAGTGTGCAGGCTTGTCGACTTGCCTGCTCTTTCCTTTAGGTCGGCTGTGCTATCGGCTGGCATATCCAGTCAGCATTTCTGATGTGCACGGCTCGCCGATGTTGTCGCTTGTGGGTGCGTGTTAGCTCGACGTAGGTGGTTATCCTGTAGCTAGCAGTGTCTTCGGTCTCTTATGCTTCCACCTATAGTTGTGATCATAGTTCCACTGTGCGATTGTAGAGTAGAGCGTTGCTAATGATGCGTAGCACTTCGTTCTGCATGATCTCCAGGCGGCGCAGGGGCATAGGAGATGCATATCGCCAGACAGCAACTGTGTACGTCATCAGAGGTCTGATCAGTGCCATGTATATGGACCTCGATACCCTCCTGTTTACTGTGCTTTACCTATTCAGCGTTGGGTAGAGTTGTTGGAGGGTGCGCTTTGTTGGAGACTTATTCTATATGATGCCCACATGTAAGTTTTTGGTCCTGCTAGACACCGTGGTATCTAACTTTCTCTCGGTCACGTACTGGACGGGTATGTAGTGTAACCTTACTACATTGTTGATGTTTGTGCAGTAACTTCGGTCTGCGTGTGAACAGAAATGCTTCGCAGTTGTCGACGTTTACTTCAACACGCCATCGTTCCGACAGGGCTCTGCAGTTTCGAGTGCCGCCGATAATGGTGAATTCACGTTCGACGGTTTCTAATCTTTCGCGGGGATGGCTGTGTCATCCGCGTAGATAGCCAACGTCGTGTTTTGTGTTGCTGGAAGACCATTAATGTAGAATTTGAACAAGATTCACTCCAGTATGCTTCCCTGCGGTACTCCAGCTTGGAAATTCTGTTGTGTCGATTGCTTGCTCTACACGTCATTTTTGAAACCTTTGTTCGTGAGACATCTGTATGAGACGTACGAGTCCGTCGAGCAAACCGGCATCGCTTAGTCTGCGTAGAAGGTCATTGTGCCAGAGATGGTCGTGATCTTTTTCGATGTCCAGGAACCAGCCCATGTGGCTTTGTTCGTTTTGTTGCCGTTATGTGTTTTACTACGTGGAGCATTAGTTGTTTTGTTGACTGGTGATTCCTAAAGCCGGCCGTTGTGGCCGAGCGGTTCTAGGCTCTTCAGTCCGGAACCGCGCTGCTGCAACGGTCGCAGGTTCGAGTCCTGCCTCAGGCGTGGATGCGTGTGGTGTCCTTAGGTTAGTTAGGTTTAAGTAGTTCTACGTCTAGGGGACTGATGACCTCAGACGTTAAGTCCCATAGTGCTTAGAGCCATTTGAATCATTTGATTCCTCAAGCCGATCTCACAGAGTCATTGGCGATACAGTGCCTAGTAATGCGTTTTAGTATTACATTCTCGACGATCTTGCTGAGGGAGCACAGCAGATTGGTGTGTCGGTAACTTTGTGGGAGGGAGTGGTCTTTCTCCGGCTTCCTAAAATCAGGACCTTCGTCACCTTCCAAAAGTCAGTTTAGTGTTGATGTTTTAATATGGCATTCGTTATGTGTGTAAGGTATTCTACGACCCTATCCGTGAACTCCTGAAGGACACGGATTTGAATACGATGGGGACCAGGGGCTTTCCTAGTATTGGAATGCTTGATAGACCAAGTGATTTCTTTTGTGGTAGTACGCCTAATTTCATTGCGCGTTGGCTGGGCTACAAGTCGTATAACATCCTGGTCCGTTTCAAGTGCGAATATTGGGACTGAAGGAGCCAGATCTGGCATAAAAGACGCTGTGAGTGTTGTGGCCGTATGCTACCCAGCAGGTAGCCGCGAATGCTGTTCTGGAGCCGAACAATGGTTGACAGCAACATCTTAAAACCATCTCCACGTCCGGTGAGCAGGAGCGGTGTACAGGACCTTGCGTGCGGTATCAGGCCATGCGGAAAGTGTCGCTGGGTCATGTTTACCTTCAAGAATAACTGAGATTCAACCACTGAGGAGCGGAATTTGGGTAAATGGATGGAGGTTGACTGCTGGTAGGCGACTGCAGCTAGACTTAATGTCAGCAGTACGTAGCGGAAGCGGCCATGTCAACTGGAGCCAGCAAAGGGGGTGAGGGGGGGGGGGGGGGCGTGTGGTCAGAGGCCGATAGACCCGGTGTTCAGTGCAGGGCCTGACATGGGGCGTCGGCTGTGCTTTTCTTTGTTATTGGCGTAGCTGGCCCATTGCGACGATTTTAAAGCAGCGCATAAGAGTGAATCGTGCCCCTTAATGTGCCCACAACTACATGCATGTTGACAAGGAACTGAGTTGGTAAAACACAGTGCGGCATCTTGTTCTTGTTTTGTTGAAGGAGTGTTTACAGTGTGGTAACTGAATCGAAAAGACAGGTTCCAATCCTGCCTCGGGCATGGATGTGAGTGATGTCCTTAGGTTACTTAGGTGTAAGTAGTTCTAAGTTCTAGGGGATTGATGACCTCAGATGTTGAGTCCCATAGTGCCCAGAGCCATTTGAACCATTTGGAAAGACACGGTCAGGATGTAGTGTTCTCTCATTGTAACTGAATGAAAAGGCATGGTGAGGCCAGCATGTGGTCGAACTGTGTCATAGAGATAAATTTTTATACTCTATCACCAGCTTAAGCTTCATTGTATGTTAGCTTCATTCTGTCAAGGAAGATTGTATAGTACTGGGTATCTGTGTGGTCTGTCTGGTGTGCGGTTAAGTTATTGACTGTAGCTGAGTGGTGATGTATTTTCTGCTAAGCTAACGTTGTCGTGCACAATGATTTTTGGCTCTTTGCTAAATTATTTTCTGCATGCCGAAGCCATACTCCACGTAAATAAGTGTACGTACATTTTAGGTTAAGAATTGGTGGATGTTTTTCGTGGCCACTTTGAAGGTTTTGTTATTTTATTACTGCCGATATTTATCAAATCATTTTTTTTTTCATTTGAAGTTAACTGTCTCGAAGCTTGTTTATTTATACATGCACTGTGGCATTATAAATTATTGTTAATAAACCACAGCAGTTGTTAAGAACTCCATGCATACACAAGCAACAACCAAATAGCATTCGCACCGAAATTGTTCGCCGTAGAAGAAGTGTTGCATAGAAACAGCATGGTAGAAAATACGTGTGAAACATATTAAGGAGGAAGCACGGAATGATAGGATACGTTAAGAGCGAGCAGTAAAACCGAAAATTGTTGGCGGGAGGAGCTAAATGTGTACAACAAATTGCTCACAAATGGTTATTGTCATACTTTAAGAACAGACAGCAAAAAGCCATTCCCCACAGCAACGAGAGCGGCTGTGAGGTGACGTCTGATTGCGGACTTAAGGACTGCCGCAGAGGTCAGCGTTGGGAGTGCTACTGCTTAATATCTATATATTATTAGAAATCTGTTATAGACGTCTATCGATTGTAGAGGGGTCTTAGTAACTGAAGTTTTGAGAAGGACTCCATTTCCGGAAATGTACCATTTCGATATGAAATGTCTTCGAAAATCGGATCACTTTCAAATCTCCCACTTAACGTACATTTTCTTTAATCCCGTTTGTTACTGACACTATCTTATTCCCAAGAATCAGCATCTTTCACTCAGTTCAAGGTACTGCACAACAGCCCTGAAAAAAATGCACAAAACCAGTGAGCCGTTGGCTGTGTGCTTCCCGTTTACTTTTCTTTAGTTGAGCGTATCATGTGGCATAACTGCAGCGAGTCACAGGCTGAAGGCTGGCGCTACACGAGACGTTTATAACAAGCACCAATAAGGCGACGGCCATTAATTACGTGTGAGGTACATTTTGAAATCTGAAACCCTCCCCCAACCCCCTTGGTGAGGTTGGCTGACACGTGGAGCAACGACCCTCCACCTCCTGAGATTCACCCCGTAGTCGGGTAAAAATACGGAAAAATGAAAATATTTGTTTTAAAAACTGATTAAAACACTTTAATAAAACCTTTTTTTCTTTAGATACTGTGTAAAACAGTGTTTTAATAGTTGATTAAAAAACACCGCCTTAAGCACGGCAGCCATGAGTAGTATTGTGACGTCAGACAGACAGGAGAGACAGGAGAGGCTCCACGAAAATGTACGGCATTAATCGTTCTACGAATGTGTAACAAACTGACGTTTTATTGGTATATTAAAAACATTAAATGCCATTGAACCCTTACATACTTTGGAGATAAAAGACAACGTTGTTTGCACCTTCCGTCGAAACGTATGATAACGTAGCTTTCCAAATTCTTGATGTACATAATTAAGAGAATTCTGGTCTTTGCTCTTCAGCCCAGCTTCCTTCCACAAACGATTAACTTCTGGCTCGCACGTGTGTTTGGACTCGTCGGCATCATGCTTACCATACGCATTGCAAAAGTTTTGATACAAGTTCATGTTGAAAAAAATAGAACTGCCTGATACGATGATTTCAAGCGACGGGGAAGGAAGTCTCCGAATGAAATGTGACACTTGTGCGGTAATTGTTTCAAATAGGAGAATCCCGGACATAAATGCGGGTAAAACATTCAGTTCAGTTCATACAGGCCATAAATACCAGCGGGCACTTTAATATTGTCTATGCTAGGGATTAATTTAACAAAACAAAAGTCATCAGTTATAATAGCATATGGTGTATGAATTATAAAGTTGTCAGATTTTCATTTCCTCCCTCTCTGCTCTAAACGTTATTTGGTGAAATTTCAACTGATTTCCTTCCACCCCCATTTTGAGCTCACGTAATCATAGAATTCTCCTAACCGATATGGCACTACAAAGCCTCCCCCGTTTTCCTGTCATAAGCTACAACAACATGACGCACAACTCTACACGCACTCTTCCTCACCATCTATTTTAAATCTGTTGCATTTGAGAATCCTACGCCACACGAAACTAGACCAGGTGGAATCCAGTAGAAGAGCTGTGAACAATATCTACTAACAAACATGCTTCAACTAAAAAAATGGCTCTGAGCACTATGGGACTCAACTGCTGAGGTCATTAGTCCCCTAGAACTTAGAACTAGTTAAACCTAACTAACCTAAGGACATCACAAACATCCATGCCCGAGGCAGGATTCGAACCTGCGACCGTAGTGGTCTTGCGGTTCCAGACTGCAGCGACATGCTTCAACTGTTAGAAAAATACAGACAGCAGTATATGACAAAGGGGATGGTTTTAGAATGCGACAAGCCAGAGGGGAGAATATGAAGGCATGATTTGAGGAAAGTTCTAAAGAGACCAAAAAGTAGCATGTCTCCAGGTTCAAGGAGCATCAGGAAGAAACTCTTGAAATGTGGAGTGAAAAGAGAGTAGAGTATTTCTGTGTGATTTTTAACAAAATAGAGTAAGGGGATGATATACCGAGAAAGTGAAATATGTCTTTTATTAGCAAAACACACGTACAGTTCGGATTACAGCGGAATTCGTGCACCACCATCACTAGCAAAACTTTTCTCTGACCCCTTAACGAAAATATTCGACAGAATATGACACATTTCTCAGGACAACAAAGTGACTTTAGGGCTGGTAGATCATGTATGGGTAATATCCACTGTCTTAGATCAGAAGTAGAGAAGAACAGTTAGTAACATGAAAATGCACATGATTTTTCTGAATTAGGATAAAGCGTTCGACAGCATCGTAAGATCTGAGATTGAACTTGCCATGAAGAGACTAATAAGTGTGGAATAAATTGATTAATATAATTATGAGAATGTACGAACAGACAGAAGCAAAAGTAAAGGTGGGAAGCAGAGTAACAGAGAGCTTTAAAACCACCAAAGGCTTTAAACAAGGTTGCAGTCTATCTCCTTTGCGTTTTTAAACACATACGTTGCCCAAGGACTGGAGGCGTGGTTAAAAACACGTTCAGGAATGGGTATGTTAGTTGGTCAACACGCGAACAGCAGAATAGGTGTAGAACAAATGCTGCGTAAATTGCATAATAGTTTTACACAAAGTGAGTCTAAAAATTAATTTCGAAAAGTGAAATAAATGTTTGTTGGTAAACAAGGGAATGGTTTACTTCTCAATGGTGGAAAAACTGAAAAAAAATTTAAAAAATTGAAAATTTTATACATTTATGTTCTGTTATGTTCAGTAACGGCGCTTACGACAAAATACATAGTGTCAAAACTAATGTTGGTCAACGAGTGATGTATTTCCCACATGAACTAACTTGGAACAATAGTATTAGTCAACAAACCAAGAAAAGGATATTGCATAATATTGTTTGGAATATAGCCGCTTATTATGTAGAGATGTGGTCACTAACGAGTAAAAGGTGAGGCAATATGACGACAGTGGAACTAAATTTTCTGAGGAGATGCCTGCAGGTCACACGTGAGGATGAGATAAGAACTTCCAAAGTATATGAGAACTGTCAGAATCCATAACGAGCACACTGCACAATAAAAGTCTTCAGTAGTTTAGGCTTCTTAAAATAATGAGCAATGACGTAGCCGTTAAAGGTAATAATGTGGGCTCAAGAGAAGTAGTAAAAGGCGGCGGCTACTTTTTTCGTAGGAATTGCACACTGACAACAAAGTCGCAACACCAACAAGGAGTTGTGTGACATGAATGAAAGTTGGTAGGAGTCTTGCTACACTTGAAAGACGATGTCTATTCAAATTTCACGCCAGTCTCATAATAGTGGCGCTAGTGGCGCCACTATGAGGATCCAAATCGGGTTTGCTTTAAATCGATGCTGAAAAGGTCATGAGCACCAAAAATCTTTGAGGGGGGACGTGGTGAGTTGATGTTATTCAAGAATGCTTTTATTGTGAAAATTACTGGCCAGCCACGGTGGCCGAGCGGTTCTAGGCGCTGCAGTCCGGTACCGCGCGACCGCTACGGTCGCAAGTTCGAATCCTGCCTCGGGCTTCGATGTGTGTGATACCCTTAGGTTAGTTAGGTTTAAGTAGTTCTAAGTTCTAGAGGACTGATGACCTCAGATGTTAAGGTCGACAGTGCTCAGAGCCATTTGAACAGTTTTAAAATTACGTCACTACCAACACAACAAAGAAAATGGCTCTGAGCACTATGGGACTTAACATCTATGGTCATCAGTCCCCTACAACTTAGAACTACTTAAACCTAACTAACCTAAGGACATCACACAACACCCAGTCATCACGAGGAAGAGAAAATCCCTGACCCCGTCGGGAATCGAACCCGGGAACCCGGGAGTGGGAAGCGAGAACGCTACCGCACGGCCACGAGATGTGGACCCCAACACAAAATTCAATTCGTTTGAGGTCGTGTAATAGGGCTACTAGAGGCTGGATGTTGCCTCTGCAATATTGTACAATGACTTGGCAGGAATGGAGCCGCCGTAATCGATTCCCGGCAGTGGTGGTCACAATAATGTACGCTCACACCGGACTCGGGACGGTCACGTGGTATTACCGTCAGGGAAGGCCGGTGATAGGAGTGCGTCTCTGGCGCATCGTATCGAATCTGCAGCAGCTATTTGAGCAACAATTGGTTCCACAGTGACACAAGAAACTGGTATAGGATGGTTACTTCAAGGAAAGCGAAATGCAGGAAGATCTGCAGCTGATAGGCACTTCGTTCAGGCAGTGGCAACTGACATTTAACATAGACAAATGTAACGTATTGCGAATACATAGATAGAAGGATCCTTTATTGTATGATTATATGATAGCAGAACAAACTCTGGTAGTAGTTACGTCTGTAAAATATCTGGGGGTATGCGTACGGAACGATTTGAAGTGGAATGATCATATAAAATTAATTGTTGGTAAGGCGGGTGCCAGGTTGAGATTCATTGGGAGAGTCCTTAGAAAATGTAGTCCATCAACAAAGGAGGTGGCTTACAAAACACTCGTTCGACCTGTACTTGCGTATCGCTTATCAGTGTGGGATCCGTGCCAGGTCGGGTTGACAGAGGAGATAGAGAAGATCCAAAGAAGAGCGGCGCATTCCGTCACAGGGTTATTTGGTAAGCGTGATAGCGTTACGGAGACGTTCAGCAAACTCAAGTGGCAGACTCTGCAAGAAAGGCGCTCTGCATCGCGGTGTAGCTTGCTCGCCAGGTTTAGAGAGGGTGCGATTCAGGATGAGGAATCGAACATATTGCTTCCCCCTACTTATACCTCCCGAGGAGATCACGAATGGAAAATTAGAGAGATTCGAGCGCTCACGGAGGGTTTTGGGCAGTCGTTCTTCCCGCGAACCATACGCGACCGGAACAGGAAAGGGAGGTAATGACAGTGGCACGTTAAGTGCCCTCCGCCACACACACCGTTGGGTGGCTTGAGGAGTATAAATGTAGATGTAGATGTACACAGCTCCGAGACAAACAGCCGCAAACCACTGCTGTTTGAGACTTCATTTGCGTCAATCGAGAGCTCATTGGTGGGCAGAGTGGAAGTCTGTTGTGTTTTCCAATGTAAGCCGATTCTACAATAGGCGCCAGAGATGTCCGTGTGTTGGGTAGGAAGGCCTGCAACTAACCAGCCTGGGTATAGGCACATTGAACCTATATCTGGAGCTATGGTCTGGGGTGTGTCTACACGTTGCTTTGGCCTATTTGATCACCAGGTCTGCGTCCAGTCGAGCACATATGGGACAGCAACGGAAGACAACTGCAGCCTCATCCACAGCCAGCAGTAACCGTCTCTGTACTGACTGACAAAGTGCAACAGGCTTGGAACTCCATCCCAAAATCTGTCATCCGGCACCTCTTCAACACAATGCATGCACGTTTGCATGCCTGCATTCAGCATTCCGGCAGTTTCACCGGTTATTAATTTACCAGCACTTTCACATCTGCACTACCTTATCTTGCGCTTACATTAACCTGCGATCTTGCAATGTTAATCACCTACATAGGTTTACTAGACAAATGTATTCCCGAAATTTCAATGCACTACATTAATTATTTGTGTTACCGATTTTTTTCGTCGGTGTATATTGCCCGAACACTGAAGGAGAAGGTGATAACAGCATTCGATTAGATTACTTGAGACTAGTGGAACGAGAAAACGTCTAGTCTCTTGCGTGAAAAGTCGAATGAGAAGAACAACAAGAATAAAGTAATAATTTATGGAAAGGCGTACGACACACACGCACTGTCGAGTCATATTTACAAGTGTGATTCGCAGGGGACGCTAAATTCAGTTGCATGTCATTTCACAGGATATTACCTCACAGAAGAAGAATGCTACGGCGTCTGAAATACACTGCTGGCGAAACCCCGTGCTGTCCGGCGGCGGGCAGGAGTGTTCACGGTTTCGCAAGGCGGCCATTCAAGTGTCGGGCAAAAGGCCAGACACGGCCACACAGCAGTGGCCGCCGTTCCGAGACCTCGATTCATAGGCGCGGCATTCATACCGGATACACTGTGAGGCCTTCATTTCTCAGAAGAGCTCAAAGAGATCCACGGCTCTCTGGGTGCAACAGTAATCGAACTACAAAAATTTGTTATTGCACCATACACTCACTCACATCGGTGATTTGTCTCACGTAGCGAATTGTCCAAACTGGTTGACAGAACGAAAAAAATGTAAGTGCCCTGGAATGTATTAATTTCTCAGAAGAACCATGCGAGATCCACATGTCTTGAGCACAACAGTAATAGAACTACAAAAATTTATTATTGCACTTCATATTCACTCACTCCGGTGATTCATCTCACCTATCGGACTGCGTCAAACAGGTAAACAGACCGAATCAATGTAAGTGTCATGCTACCTCAAATTTATCTTTAAAGTGTTATTACTTAGAAAAGTATGATACTGAAACAGTGGAGTATTAACATTCTGTATTCTTCCGAAAGCATATTTCTACCATTTGACTGTATGTAATTCTTTTATTTCCCTCTCTATATTTCATTGTCAAGTGTTACACTGGAATAAATAAACACGAAATAGTGTAAATAACAAAAACCAGGGCAAAAATACAATAAGTGAAATCGGTATTACTTATAAACCATAGAAATACGTAACAGTACATGTTTTGTACAATGAGATTCACATGTTAGTATCTTAAGAGATAAAAGGAGTAGTGTGTTCATTTTTAGCAATTAAGGTTTTGTTGCTTCACGTATTTCGTTTGATGCTTTTCAGAAACACGTATTGTTATTATACGTAGGTTCTAGTTTGGTTGTAAAAATCACTACTGAATATAACCTTGGACGAAAAAGTTAATCCCTTTTTAATCCTGAAATTTCAAGAACAATTTGATTACCTTAAATTCACTATTATATTATTTATTCACGAACAACTATCTTATATAATTTCATCTACTGCAGCTTTTATAAAACTCTTATATATGTCAATTCTATTCTAGTTTTGCTTGCCATCTGTTAGAAGTAAAAACTTGTTTCAGATAATACTGCAACGTATGATGTAGATATGGGTGCATATATTTCTGATAGTATTCTAATAATTTACATTGAACACTGGGATTACGTAAATGGTAATACAAACTGGTTTCAAAACGCAAAACTGTCTTCCAGTAAACATTTGAACACCGGCATATCATGCGCTCTTGAGATTGTTAAACGGTTTGACCTAGCGCACCGAATATTAGGGTCGACAGGAAAATGTAATCTCACAGAAAACGTAGATTTGACGCCGTAGTCTACTCAGTGGGTCACAGAAACTTCCTATCTTTAAGATATTTTGGGAGTAACAAACACAGTGGACTTCAGTAAGAATGCCTGCGGTCACTTTCCGTAGCGCAACTACCGAGCAAACTGGCGCAGTGTTAAGCACAGTGGACTCGCATTCGGGAGGACGCCGGTTCAAACCCGCCTCCAGTCATCCTGACTTAGGTTTTCCGTGATTACCCTAAGTCGCTTCAGGTAAATGCCGGGATGTTTCCTTCGAAAGGGCACTGCCGATTCTCTTCCCTATCCGTCCTTAATCCGAACTTGTGCTCCGTCTGTAATGACATCGTTGTCGACGGGACGTGAAACATTAATCTCCTCCTCCTCCCTTCCGCAAAAGTCTCAAAACTGCTTCACACGATCTTAGAATCAACATGAGATGGCACAAGTATTTTCCGAGGCAAATTTAACAATTAATTCCGTCTTCATGCAGAGTTGCACTTCACTCACGAATTTGTATGTTGCCACCTCGAAAACCGATCGTAGACTATTGGTTCAAATGGCTCTGAGCAGAATGGGACTTAACTTCTGAGGTCATCAGTCCCCTAGAACTTAGAACTACTTAAACCTAACTAACCTAAGGACATCACACACACCCATGCCCGAGGCAGGATTCGAACCTGCGACCGTAGCGATCGCGCGGTTCCAGACTGTAGCGCCTAGAACCGATCGGCCACCCCGGCCGGCGATCGTAGACTACTTCGAATTAAAACATTATATCACAAGTGTGTCATCCGAGTCAATTTCTCAACAAACTGTTCCGTCCTTACATTAGGTGAGATTTCTTACACAGATTCACGTATTACCTACTCGGAAACCGATCATAGACAAGTAGCGAGCTATCATTGCAGTTTCGCGCCTCCCTCTCAGGGCTCACTTGTGATTGGTCCATCCTTTCCATCAGTATATACTGACAGTTACTAAAATTTGTGATTAGCATGTCCTGTTGAACTGAGTGATACTGAAATTATTATTAAGAAGTCCTCAACGCAAGTAACGTTATCAGCGCTCTTGGAGCTGTATATTAATATCGAAACAGTAAACATAAATGATAAAAGTTTCGTTTCTTGGCTCCTAGCGTGTACGTGAATCCCCAAAGTGTCTCTGCTCCATTACGATACGGATTTCGCTTGCCCTTCCGTTCTCCCACTATGTGACCGTCTGGCTTGTCGTGCGATGAGTCTTCTTTGTGATCCTACCTACTCGTTAACCTCCTGCAACAAAATCTTCCTCTACCGTGCATTGCAACAGAGCTACAAAATGTAATAAACGGGGGAATGATGGATCATAAACGCCACATCAAATGCAACTACCCGCATCAGGGGCCTAATTTTTAATCCCCAAAATATGTGGAATGGATTGTTAAATTGAAATTTTCACTGATATGCCGTGTATCTGTATCTGACAGTTTTAAAATCACTTCTCAATTGGAATATTTTATTAATCTCTTATGACGTGGACGGATGGATTTCACGTTAATACCCTATGTTTCATCTGCACCTGCGGAGGACATTTTGAACGGAGATCGTAGCTTCCCCGAGCGTCCGATTCGCACCCTCGCTCGCTACTGACAGCAGAAAAATTCCGTTTGTGTGTGGTTTCGCGGAGTGGCGGGACTTCACATCCTTTAAACACCCGGGAGCAATATTGGCCGGTACCGGTTGAGGTCGTCCCCATTTGTTGTCACCCCTTGGTGGAAGACTCGAACATATTTTCTTCAGCAACGGGATCCAGACGTCCAGTTCCATACCGTCCTCCTTCCCATTGAAATTCCTGGCTAGTTACCAGTTTCCTCATAACCTTTCATGGTATCCGCTTGTGTCTGCCTATACTTGAGTACTATCAAAACAAATGTAATGTTTTCCTGGCGGCAAAGCATGTTTCGCAACAGCTGATCTGTCAATCTCTCCCTTTCTACTGTTGTTCCCTGTTCTCCTAGTCGTTTATTGACTTCTATTTTTGTAGCATCCACGTACACATCCCCACAGCTACAGGGTATCCCATAAATTTTTGCTTTGTCCGGGTGGGTTTGCAGATTGCCGCGATGCTCCGGTTTGTCAAGATTTTTACCAGGCGTTCAACAGCGTCCATAACGAAAGACAGAAAAACCTCCGGTACCATTGGCACTAGTGCATCGCTATAATTTTTGTGCGTCGTTCTTAACGTTCTTTCTACCTCAGAGGACAAATAACCATCCTTGAACGATGCACTATTGAGGTGTTTTAATTCCATGTGAAGCAGCTCTACTTCGCAAAAGTTCCTTACTCATGTACTGGCAACAGCATACCATTAAAGGCTACACACAGAGGCCATTTTTTTTACCCATCATTCGTCTGACTGGTTTGACACGACCAGCCACGAATTCCTCTCCTATGTCGACCGCTTCATCTCAGAGTAGCACTTGCAGTCTACGACCATAATTACTTGTTAAATGTATTCCAATCTCCGTCTTCCTCTACAGCTTTTATCCTCCACGGCTCCCTCTAGTATCATGGAAATTATTCTCTGATGACTTAACAAATGCCCTACCATCCCGTCCCTTCTTGTTATCGGTGTTTTCCATGTACACTTTTCCTCAACGATTCTTTGGAAATCTCCTATTTCCTTACTTTATCAGTCTATCTAATTATTCTTCTGTAGCACTTCATCTCCAATGCGTAATTCTCTTCTTTTCCGGCTTTCTCACAGTCCAAGTTTCGCTACCATACAATGGTGTGCTCCGAACGTACATTTCTTCCTCAAATTAACGCCCAATTTTGTTCCCAGTAGACTTCTCTTGGACAGGAATGCCCTGTTTGACAGTGCTAGCCTGCTTTTGATGTCTTCCTTGCTCCGTCCGTCAGGGGTTATTGTGCTGCCTAGGAGCAAAATTCCTTAACTTCATCTACTTCGTGATCACCAATCCTGATGTAAGGTTTCTCGCTGTTCTCATTTCTGCCACTTCTCATTACTTCCGTCTTTCTTCGATTTACTCTCAGTCCATATTCTGTACTCATCATACTGTTCATTACGTTCAGAAGTTCCTGTAATTCTTCTTCACTTTCTGTAAGGATAGCAATGTGCTTAGCAAAACTTACGACTGATATCTTTTCACCTTGAATTTTAATTCCACACCTGAACCTTTCTTTTATTTCCGGCATTGCTTCTTCGTTGTTCAGATTGAACAGTAGGGTGAATGACTAAATCCCTGTCTTACACCCTTTTTAATCCGAACACTTCCTTCTTGGTCTGCCACTCATGGCTCCTATTGACTCTTGTATATATTGTATATTACTCGTTTTTCCCTATACCTTAGCTCTATTTTTCTCAGACTTTCTACCATCTTGCACCATTTGACATCTTGCTTCCATTATCAACAGCAACGTCGGAACTGCTTCTCTGCTGCCTTTACCTTTCTTAAAGGCAAAATGATTGCTATCTTCTGTATATTATTCTTGTCAGCAACCTGGATGCATCAGCTATTAAGCCGATTGTGCGATAATTCCCGCAATTATCGGCTCTTTCAAACATCGTAATTGTGTGAATGTTGTTTTTCGGAAGGTTAGATGACGTATCGCTAGACTCATACGTTCTACACATGAAGGTGAATAGCCGTTTTGTTGTCACTTCCGCAGTGATTTTAGAAATTCTGATAGAATGTTATCTATCCCTTCTGCGTTATTTACTCTTAAGTCTTTTAGAGCTCTAATAAAATATAATTCTAATACTATATCGTCTTATGTTTCTCCATTCGTCAACTCTTTAGACAACTCTACCCCCTCGAAGACGCCTGCAGTGTACTGTATCTACCAATCCACTCTCTCCTCTGCATTTAACAGTGCGATTCCCGTTGCACACTTAAAGTTACCACCCTTGGTTTTTATTTCAGGTTGTTTTGCCTTTTCTGTGTCAGTCCTTCAGACGATCATTTCATTTCCGATTTCTTCACATTTTTAATGCTGTTCTTTCGCCTTGGCTTCCCTGGACTTTCTGTTTGTTTCAGTCAGTTAATTTCTGTATTCTCGAATTTTCTTGAACATTTTTGGACTACTTCTTTCATCAATGAACTGAAGTATTTCTTTCGTTAGACATTGCTTATTCCCACTTACCTTCCTTGTATCTGTGATTTCCTTTCCTACTTCTGTGATTGCCGTTTTTAGAGATGTCCATTCCTCTTCAACTGCACTGCCTACTCAGCTATTCCTTATCGCAGTAACTATAGCCTTAGAGAACTTATAGAGTATCTCTCATTCCGTAGTACTTCCGTATCACACTTCTTTGCGCATTGGTTCTTGCTGACTGGTCTCTGCAGCTTCTGCCTACTCTTCACGGCTACTAGATGGTAATCTGAATATATATCTGCTCCTGGGAATTTCTACCAGACCATGATGTCATCTGACTGAAATCTTTCCGTATCACCCGGCATTTTCAAATGGCTCTGAGCACTATGGGACTCAACTGCTGAGGTCATTAGTCCCCTAGAACTTAGAACTAGTTAAACCTAACTAACCTAAGGACATCACACACATCCATGCCCGAGGCAGGATTCGAACCTGCGACCGTAGCGGTCTCGCGGTTCCAGACTCCAGCGCCAGAACCGCGCTGCCACTTCGGCCGGCCCCGGCATTTTCCAAGTATATGTCCTCCTCTTGGGATTTTAGAACAGAACTATTACAAGCTGAAATCAACTGCAGAACTCAGTGAGTCGTTTTCGTCTTTCATTCCCGGTACCAAGCCCATATTCTCCGAAACCCTTTCTTTTGTTCCTTCCCTTGCAACCGTATTCCAATCTTCCATGACTATTAGATTTTCATCACCCTGTACGTACTGAATTACACGTTCATTATCCTCTTATACTTTTTCTATCTCTTCATCTTGGGCTGAAGTGTGGTTTTTGGTTTTCTGTCGATTCTGATGAGAATATCCTTATCACTGAACTGTACGCAGTAACTCACACTCTGCCTTACATCTCTGTTCGTAACGAATCCTACTCCCATTATACCATTTTATGCTGCTGTTGATATTTCCCTATACTTATCTGACTAGAAATCCTTGCCTTTTTAGATTTCTCTTCAGTAACTCTCAGTATTTCTAGATTGGGCCGTAGCATTTCCCTTTTCAGATTTTGTAGCTTCCCTGCCACGTGCCATGCCGTTGCGCGTATAACGTTACCCTTTCATTGTTTGTTTAATCTTTTTCTTATGGTCACCTCCCCCTAGACAGTTCCTACCAGAGCTTCAAATGGGGGACTAGTCCGGAATCTATTGCGAATGGGGAGATCTTCATGACACCTTTCAGTTACGGGCCACATGTCCTGAGGAAACACATTAGGTGTCTTTGATGCAGTGAGTTCCATTGACTTCCAGATCCTCATGCCGTTCATCATTGCTGATTCTTACAAATTTAGGGGCAGTTCCCACACCAACTGCAAGAAAGTTCCCTGTACCTGTGTTCACTCCTTCGCCCTCAAACAGGCAATGGAGGTCCTCAATAGTCAGGGAACGTCAGTCGGCAGGAAGAGGGCATGAAATTTAATAACATTTGTATACTGGCGCTGAAGAAGATGTGTACTGATCTTCTACAGTAGGGTGATGGCAACAGGGGACGACAGCTACAACGGCTAATATTGCGTCCGGGTATTCAAAGCATGTGACGTCACGTCACCGTGCAGGATCACACGTAAATGGAATTTTTCTGCAATCAGTAGCGAGCCAGCGCGTGAATCGGACACTCAAAGAAGCTACGATCGTCCCTGAAAATGCCCTCCACAGGTGCGGACGAAACGTTAGTTTCAGTGTGAAATCCATCCGACCACGGCATAATAGTCTGGAATATTTTATTAATTGCGACAGTTCTGGCCGTGAAAGTTTACATTTTACAAAATCACTTCCCCTCGAAGCGAATCTAAACTTCAACTTTCCTCCGAGGCTATAGCTCTTCCTGACGACAAATGTTTTGCTATACTCGAATCATTTTTTCGTACTAAATGAATCACACTGCAGACTTTCATCAAGACATCTTAAAGGTACTAAGAACGAAGAGAACTGTCGTAAAATATTTTAAGTATATTTTCAGTTAATTAATACATGCGCTGTGCCGTATAGGTCCCAGTTTCTTACATATTTCGATTCAGCTGGAGCTCAATGTCATAACAGTATGACCTGGTGCAACAGAGAAGAACTGCGTCAGTCAACGGTCTATACAGAGCAATGGCTGACTGGTGTACCATTTACCTCCTTTCTGCGTAATTATTGTGGTGTCGAATTAATTTAGTTATTCCGTATAAGTCAGTGCGGATTGCTACGTGCGGTTTGAAATACTCGTGCAGGCGTTTGTCGCAACCCTCAGCGTCGATAATGTTACGTAGCGGTTTAAATTCTGAATATTGTTTTTTGGAATGCCACGTATATTTTGAGCGCGAGTAAATGCGTCTTAAATATACGTAATGTGGCTTAATCTCAATACGCAGGCAAAAAGTTATTGATTATTAATAGAAATTTTACGCTCGCTTTCAATGAATGACAACGTAGCGTAACCGCCAACTAACTCAGCGATAATATAGAGCATGAAATGATTTCATTTCCCAGCAAATTAATCTGATGTTACGCAGAAGAAAAGAATGGTACAAACAGCTGCGTATTTTAAAATAATTGCAAAGAATTTCTTTACAATTAACTCTTTAATAACTGAGTTAACTTTTAATCCTTTGAAGTAGCTGAAAATATTTTAAACCAGAGGTAAAGCCTCATCTAAGCCTTGCGGTGTTAAATTTCTGAATAATATTCGTAATTTATTTGGAAAATAAAATATGCATATTTTTATGCAAACTGTAATTATTAATACGGGTCTCAGGGTCTCCTGGTTATTTATGTACCACACTGCATAAAGATTAACAGAGATATTGCAGAATGTAATGATTTTCAGTGCCGGCCGCGGTGGTCTAGCGGTTCTAGGCGCTCAGTCCGGAACCACGCGACTGCTACGGTCGCAGGTTCGAATCCTGCCTCGGGCATGGATGTGTGTGATGTTCTTAGGTTAGTTAGGTTTAACTAGTTCTAAGTTCTAGGGGACTAATGACCTCAGAAGTTGAGTCCCATAGTGCTCAGAGCCATTTGAACCATTTTGATTTTCAGTATTTCTTGTTCATTATTTGCAAGGCAAAACTATCTCATCTGTCGTTAGGCAGCCAAAATAAGACATACTGAACTCAATCAGTGCTGTGGATTCTAGTAAATGAAATCTATCGCTATTTCTTTTTAACTTTGAAATTAATGAAAGATCAAAATTGAGAAGTCTCTCGCATTTACATTTAATATTATGACATTAATTAATTAAATAATACAGTCAGCGTAATGGCCGGCTAAATCCTGCTAGGTAGATTAGCTCCCTGCACTACGAAGTTCTGTAAAAACTTGGTTAATGAGAATTAATTGTTGCGATCATGCGAGGTGACAACTAAGTCATTAATACACACTTTCCAATAACAGTTATAAGTATATTTTACTAAATTACAACCAAACTTACATTAAATATTATCCAGAGTTACAATGGTGGTGTACCTCTAGACGAAACAAAAACAGGAGAGCTTGTTCAGTCAAAGCATTGTCTCTGATCTTCATGGTCTATGTTACACAGAGATTATACAAGAAACTGAGTTTTGTTAATGAGGACGACATTCCTCTGACAGAATCATTACAAGAACTTTGTCCATCTTTGTCAATTTGTGAAATAGAGGTCTTCTCCCAGGCAGACAACAATTTTACCGGTTATGCCTCAGTGAATGAAGAAGAAACTGACATACAAAGCCAACACGTGATCGATTGGTGGACATGAAGAAAAGTTTGCTGTGCCATCAACCCGTTACTTGACAGTATTCTTCTACTTTAATACAAATGGCAATAGCAAGGTGTTACGATGAGTGCAGAATCAAATATAAGAACATTTTACAATCTTTACTATTTGTTATACATCGCGCAGACGTACTTATTATTTAGATAATTTGTGGTTCACACATCTCATTAAAAAACTTCTTTTCCCTTTCTCCAAATGTCCATTTATGTGACATACCGTCACAAACACTAGCGGCATAACACAACAATCCTCATTTATACCCTTTCTAATACGAGCACTTCGTTCTTGGTCTTCTATTCTTTCGCTCTTGGTCCATATACGTGTTGTACCTTTCTCATCTTCCCCTACAGCGTGCATATTTTCTCATAATATCGAACACCTTGCGCCACTTTACACTGTCGAACAAGTTTTGGATAAACTATTGACCACTGTCAATGCATATAGTTAACAATTATTTGTAAACGTGAGCTTGAAACATGGCACCAAGCGAATGATTGGCAAGGAATTTGAAAACTGCACTGCACTGAGAGAAGTGGGAAGGAAGAAATGACGGTCCCATTTTAGTACCTAAGAACAGTATGGCATGCTACTGTCTTGTGCTCAATGTGGATATAGCAGAAATGCTTCTCAGTGGTTGAAAGCTGCAGGCAAGCCAGTCTATATACACATGAGAAACAGGTATCAAATAGAGGTGAAGATTATATTTCTTTCCCTCCATAATAACGAAGAAAAGTATTGGTAGGTAATCAGTGGTTAATCAAGTAATTAACTAAGTAATTGAAATGCGTAATATTAAAGCAGGCCTTGAAGTCAATGATGGAGTACCAGGACGGTAAACTCAGGGGAGTCGGCCAGACACTTGTCGTCGACCGAGATGCTGACTGCAGAGCCACCACTTCTGAATCACAGCCATCCGAGTGAAGAAAGCAGCTGTCACCAGGAAGTAGTACAGCCTGATCCGCTGTGGGTTGCAACGAACAGTCATTCCGTTTGGATTGCCACGACACACTGACGCTGCAGCTCCCCAAAGTCAGCAAGGAGCAGAAGCATTTAAACCCCGTCCCAGTCAAGTACGTCACGAGTGGCATGACAGGGCCTCGCCCGGAGCCCACCGTATGTCACTCATCGCTACAAGTCTACTGACGCTGCCTTAGGGTCCTTACAGTAACTCTGCCGCCATTGGATCGCGATCCACATCCTGCTACGGCGGGCCGTTTTGCTCTCTTACTATCAGTTAAACAATCAATCCACCTACCTGGATAGACTCTTCTGGTTGTCTGCCCCTTCACTCTACGATGGTAGATACTGATTTAGCCGACAAAAGCAGTGTTGACGAAAATTCGATTAAATACCTACCACGCAAAGGCCACATAACTCCAGTCTATGGCCAGTAGCTGAAAGTTAAACTGTCGAGAGTTGGAGATTCTTACATGAGTCGTTTGAAACAGTGACAAAAATTTCCTTTCAGTTGGTTTATTTTCTTTAAAACAAGGAATATGGCTATCAGGTCCGTACTTAATATCTCGACGTCAGTTAGGCAATGTTACTGATTTTCTCTGTTAAAATTTTACACCTGAAAGCAGGTAGTAGATTTTTCGTCCGACCAGATATTTTGAACGTTCTAAACAGTGATTGACCCACGACTACTTGCGAATTAACAAACTGAGTCGTTCAGTAGGCATCTTATAAAGAAGTGCTCGCCGTAGTGTCTCGTACTCTGCACGAAACACGCCACACGGAGCTTATGAGCGACATGAAGTGTTCACCCGCGAATTTCTTCTAATATAAACCACTCACAAAGCTGAGAATTTTAATACTCAATACTGTAGTCACTTTTCGTCAACGACACGAGTACGGATTGAACGCCCGAATTCCTTCATTCTGATACAAATTCGATCAGCGCGATTTAGCATAGGTGTTTGTAAGACGACTGCTACCGAGCAGCTCATTCGACTCGTAGACGTGAGGCACAAGCCATACTCAAACGCGGGGGAAATGCTAACTTCCTATTGGTTAGTATGCAAAGCGGCCAATCAGATCATCTCAGGCACTTCTATACTGGCGGTATTCCTAATATCAGCCAATCAGATTACCAAAAGTAATATAGACTAGAAATCTCGTAAATCCTAGCCTAAATAAAATTTAATGAAAACAAAATATGATCCTTTTCCACAAAATAAGTTACTAATAAATTTAACACTCCACGCCCCTTCTGGCTGTCTTTTACAGCCGGCCGCTGTGGCGGAGCGGTTCTAGGCGTTTCACTCCGGAACCGCGCTGCTGCTACTGTCGCAGGTTCGAATCCCGCCTCAGGCATGGACGTGTGTGATGCCCTTAGGTTAGTTAGGTTTAAGTAGTTGTAAGTCTAGGGGACTGATGACCTCAGATGTTAAGTTCCATAGTGCTTAGAGCCATTTGAACCATTTTTTTGTCTTTTACAAAATCATGCAACTCGGACATGCGTCACAAATTTCCCTAATGCACAACAACTTTCTCACGCTCACATTTACGTAGTTTTAATACAATATCAAATTCTTACTTTACGTATGTTCTCCGCTCACTCTCTCAGTTCCTCCAAAAATCTCACTCAAACAAAACACAATGAAATAATAATCACCTAGTATCCTTTTAATTATGTCAGAAATCTGTGATAATGATACTAAAGAAAGATTCCGGAAAACTAGATTATACGAACCTATGGTCTTGGTTGTAGTTTCAATTGATACTGTAGATGAATACATTACAGATCCTAGCTCGGTTTTACAATGCCAGCACAATTATATGTTATAGGTAAAAAACTTTATCTCCGAAAGTATTGTAGGTATTGATTTGAAGTTTTAACAGTGCCGTTGTGTTCTCCATAGTATTTGGTATGTTAAGTATGAAATAGATTGGTTAATATTTAATAGTACTTCTGCACACTCCTAGAGAGAACGTGTAACGTATTGTGCACAGCGTTACGCAAATACACCGCAAGCTCGGCCCAGTAGCCAGCGTCAGCTCTGCCGCCTCGAGAACCAAAATTTGTTCTCCACCCGGCTCCACGGCAAACTACGCTTTTAGTGCGAGATGACAACTCGTAATAATTTGCTACGTTACACATGTTCAAAATGTTCGAATGTGTGTGAATTCATAACGGACCAAACTGCTTGGGTTATCGGTCCTTAAACTTACACACGACTTAAACTAACTTACACTAAGAAACAACACACACACCCATGCCCAAGGGAGGACTCGAACATCTGGCGGGAAGGGCCGGCTGCATTACAAGCTTGACCGTTTGACACGACCGAAGAACCATAGATGTCAGTCCGTGACATAAATTTCAGCTTGATCCACCGACGTGAGCTGATTGGTTGCTCGACATACTAGCCAATAGAAATTTAGCATTTCCACCGGGTTCGAGCAGGGCTTGTGCCTCACATCTATGAGTCGAGAGAGTAGCTCGGGTATCGTCTCCTGACAGACACCCATGTTTCATCTACATCTACATTTATACTCCGCAAGCCACCCAACGGTGTGTGGCGGAGAGCACTTAACATGCCACTGTCATTACCTCCCTTTCCTATCCAGTCGCGTAAGGTTCGCGGGAATAACGACTGCCGGTTAGCCTCCGTGCGCGCTCGAATCTCTCTAATTTTACATTCGTGATCTCCTCAGGAGGTATAAGTAGGGGGAAGCAATATATTCGATACCTCATCCAGAAACACACCCTCTCGAAACCTGGACAGCAAGCTACACTGCGATGCAGAGCGCCTCTCTTGCAGAGTCTGCCACTTGAGTTTGCTAAACATCTCCGTAACGCTATCACGGTTACCAAATAACCCTGTGACGAAACGCGCCGCTCTTCTTTGGATCTTCTCTATCTCCTCCGTCAACCCGATCTGGTACGGATCCCACACTGATGAGCAATACTCAAGTATAGGTCGAACGAGTGTTTTGTAAGCCACCTCCTTTGTTGATGGACTACATTTTCTAAGGACTCTCCCAATGAATCTCAACCTGGTACCCGCCTTACCAACAATTAATTTTATATGATCATTCCACTTCAAATCGTTCCGCACTCATACACCCAGATATTTTACAGAAGTAACTGCTACCAGAGTTTGTTCCGCTATCATATAATCATACAATAAAGGATCCTTCTGTCTGTGTATTCGCAATACATTACATTTGTCCATGTTAAGTGTCAGTTGCCACGCCCTGAACCAAGTGCCTATCAGGTGCAGATCTTTCTGCATTTCGCTACAATTTTCTAATACTGCTACTTCTCTGTATATTACAGCATCATCCGCGAAAAGCTGCGTGGAACTTCCGACACTACTAGGCGGTGATCGAATTTGTACCAAAATGAAGGAATTCGTGCGTCTGATTCGTTCTCGTGTCGTTGACGAAATATCGCCACGTCGCTGGGATGCTGCGACCTGCCGAACAGTACAGCACGTTGCTGCCCTACTCCACACCAGGCTGCGTCTACAGTTGCGGGCGGTGGCTGTGCCGTCACTGTACGGTCAGCGGGCCGAAGTCGACGTTCCGCTGTGTAAGCAGCTCGCTGTATTTACGCCAGGAAATTACGAGCAGACGGAGATGCTCTCTGAAGACTGTGTAAGTCGAAGCAGTTAAAGACTTGATTGTGTTCATTCTCATGCTTGTCGGCAGCCGCTTCTGACCATTTACGTTGTGATTTTGAATAAGTTGATAATGGAAGAAGGAAGAAAGTTACTGTGTCCTCACCGCCACCTTCTTCTGTTGTGCTCGTCCATCACATCTTCAGCAGAGAATCACGCCACAGCCGGCCTAACATCTCTTTCTATAACAACAATGCATGAATTGTGTGGCAAGGCCGTTTCTTAATAGCTCTCGCATCATCCAGTCCGTTGAAGATACGCGAAAGTGTGTCAGCTTCACTGCAAACGGCTAATGTACAGTGAGAGGTTAATCTCTCCCTACGTATACAATATTCAAATAACTTACAGAAATGCAGCTGGGTGACATCGCCGACAACCGCCGCCATTTCGACGGCACACCCTGCCATCTTCAAACGTGTCCTTCTTCTTCTTCTTCTTCTTCTTCTTCTTCTTCGACGTCACCCGCTGCATTTCCGGAAGTTATTTGCGGTAATGTACTACTGCCTGTGTACGCGTATTTAAACGCACCCCATCTTTCTTGAAGATTATATAGGCTTATTGCACATAAATTCTGGGACAACATTGTCACGGCCAGCTCACCAGGTAGCACGCACGGTGACTGTTGAGTTCTTTGTTATACCGCACGTCTTTCTGCATCCGCCTGTATGTATCCTACCGCGAGGCAGCTATTTAGGCCGGCGCATAAGCCTACCAGGGCAGTTCTATCGCAGTGAGACCGACAAGAAGGTTTCAGCAACGCCTCTCTAATCACCATCTTCGTGGACAGCACACAGCCTCTTCAGTCTGGACTCTTAAGTGTGCTCGTCGACGTGCTAGCTGGGACCGTTCACCAAGCAGATACTGCAGGACTTTGTGCTTCTGTCCTACTATGAAAATTTCCATACTCTTTGCTCGTCCCAAATTTTTTCTGTGACGTATGACTGTAAAACATTCTGGAAGTGTTAGTGAACCCCAAGTGTGTATTGCTGACATAAGAAATTCACCTGCTAGTATTTTGTTTACTAACAGCAAATGATTCAAATGGCTCTGAGCACTATGGGACTTAACAGCAGCGGTCATCAGTCCCCTGGAACTTAGAACTACTTAAACCTAACTAACCTAAGGACATCACACACATCCATGCCCGAGGCAGGATTCGAACCTGCGACCGTAGCAGTCGCGCGGTTCCGGACTGAGCGCCTAGAACCGCGAGACCACCGCGGCCGGTTACTAACAGCAGCTCACACAGTTGCAGATGACATGATGATCGCCGAGAGAAACGGCAACAAGAAAAAAGCACAGAAAATATGTCGCAAACAGCGACAGTTAATGTCAAAACGTGCTATAACGTACAATAAATAAGGTAGAATGGAGTATCCATAGAAGCTGTTTTCTGCATATTTTAGATTAAAAACCCACTGATGTCGCCGAAATTAGTTAAGGAAAATAAACAAGTAAATAGATAACAAGGTGTTTTGCATCAAGGCGGACTCAATTTCTGGAATTGTTGTTTGTTTTATGGTGAATTTTAACTTTATTCAGACTTCACGATATCGCTCTCCTTTACATAGTGCATTGTTATCACTTTCAATTGATTCCTTTTTCACGTGTTGAGGAACTTAGTTATTCTTTTTACTCAGGAAGTTAATTTTTATTTGCAACTGGAGAGCTATTGTTGATTTCTCACTTGTGGAAGAACTTGATTTCGATAACAAGTTGAAGGCTTTGGTAAATTTGTGTTCGAGAAATAAACTTGTTAGACTGTGACAACTTGTCTCTCCACTGGACATCTCTGTGCAATTCAAACTGCGCAAATTAGCCCAAATCAAATTCAGTCAGCCGAAAGTAACTTGCCGAGTTTTACGTGACTTTGAAGTTGTTAAAGAAGGAATAATTTTGGGCAGCTGTTTCGGAAATGAAGAGTGCTAATATGCCTGCTAAACGATAACCAAAGACGTACCACCCACTATGTCACAGTTCACTCAGCGACATACTCTACTGCATCACGTCAGTATTGGTGAGCTGAGTAAACAGGTTGCCTTCCAACAGCAGATGTCTTGTCTCTATTTCTCAGCAGATAAGGTCAGACTGAAAATCTTGCCCAGGGAGTCCTAATGCTTTCTCTGTCTTCGCTTCTTTCACCTTCAACAGTGATTTTCTGAAACAAATGACAAGTTGCACCGAGGTTCTGAATTCAAGCTAAACTGTAGATCCTCGTACAACTGCCTGCGACAGTCAATTCAAATGTCGGAAGAAAGGACGGACATGTTCCGCGTACAACAAACCTAAACGGTTTTCAAACCGACTGGGCACATACAGAGGCAGCTTCCAAGACGCCGTTTGAATAAGTATGAACGGGTATCCATTTTCTGCAAGAGCTAAAGAAAAAGTTATTGCTCGACCAGTATTCATGTACGTAATTACAAAGAATAGTTATTTTAATTATAGGTCCTGACATATAAGCACAGTGCGTTGGCCACAGCGCATATTCAGTTAACCTATTGGGATCAGTTAAGAAATGGGAATGTTGTCACAAAGTTTTTAATAAAGGAAAGAAAGTGAAATCAACTCATTATCTGTTCATGAGAATAACGCACACACAGAATAATTTTCAAGCCTCATATTCATTGAACACATGAAAAGAATAATTTCTCGTACAATAACGCTAATCACCTGTGTAAGGCCTAAGCGTCTAACGTATCTGTGAAGTAATGACTGATTTTATGGTATTACAAGGCTACTGGATACATACAAGAGAAACTAGATTACGCAACAGCGATCAATTTGGCTGGCAATCTGCATGCATTATCCTGATGACTGGATTCACAAATGAACACCAGTTAAATCGCATCAATTTTACACGCGAACGATCGCGGATGATATTAGAGCACAATTGAAATTAGGTTGATAAACAAAGGAGGGGCAGAAGGGCCCTTTCCAAAAGCCGTGAGACGTTCTAAGGTCTGTCTAGCACCACGTGAGGCTCCGTAAAGACAGAAATTACGCACACAAATTTGTGATACTCATGTAAGACAATGATGTAATCAGTTTAAGTGAAGATAAACGAATGTGGGAATCTCTTAAACTACAAGAAGCACTGTATGGTGGAACATGCAGTCAGTCACAAAGAGAAGTTGGCGTAATTATGAGAATAACATTCAAGAATTTATGGAAGTGTGGACAATCGTCATTGAATCACTTTATATCGAAGAAGGAACACGGTGGGAATTTATTTAATACCAATAGCCGCCTGAAACACTGTTTAGCATATGAAACAGTGTTATTTACAACGTGCAGGTATTCACAAAGAGGGTTGGTTTAAATACCAAATTTGTGTTCGCAAGTTATCGGACACTCTGGAGAAACTATGCTTAAGCAAACGTATCGAAGAACGAGCAGTGTAAGGACCTGTTCGACACGACTAGATGTAAGTAGGGGCCAACTAACTACATGTGGTAGTTACCAGCATGGACTATCAGCTCGGACACCATGGCTGCGGTAACCCTTGGCGCTGCATCACAGACAGGAGCGCGTGCGATGGTGTACTCAACGATGAACCTGGGTGCACGAATGGCAAAACGTCATTTTTTTCGGATGAATCCAGGTTCTGTTTACAGCATCATGATGGTCGCATCCGTGATAGGCGACATCGCGGTGAACGCACATTGGAAGCATGCATTCGCCATCGCCACACTGGCATATCACACGGCGTGATGGTATGGGGTGCCATTGGTTCCACGTCTCGGTCACCTCTTGTTCGCATTGACGGCACTTTGAACAGTGGACGTTACATTTCAGATGTGTTATGACCCGTGGCTCTACCCTTCATTCGATCCCTGCCAAACCCTACATTTCAGCAGGATAATGCACGACCGCATATTGAAGGTCCTGTACGGGCCTTTCTGGATACAGAAAATGTTCGATTGGTGCCCTGGCCAGCACATTCTCCAGATCTCTTACCAACTGATAGCGTTTGGGCAATGGTGGCCGAGCAACTGGCTCGTCACAATACCCCAGTCACTACTCTTGATGAACTGTGGTATCGTCTTGAAGTTGCATGGGCAGCTGTACCTGCTGACGCCATCCAAGCTCTGTTTGACTCAATGCCCCGGCGTACCAAGGCAGTTATTACGACCAGAGTTGGTTGTTCTCGGTACTGATTTCTCCGGATCTATGCACCCAAACTGCGTGAAAATGTAATCACATGTGAGTTCTAGTATAATATATTTGTCTAATGAATAACAGTTTGTCATCTGCATTTCTCCTTGGTGTAGCAATTTTAATAGCCAGTAGTCTATTTCGCAGCCTACCACACGAATGCTGCGACATCTCAATGCACTTTCCATTATTAGTAGATTTGTTACGTTGATACCATTATCCGCTAGTTGAGATACGTTGAGTTAGACGAAGACGAAAATATATACGGGAAAATTGGCTGACCTACTTACAAACTTATAAAGGGATCGCGCCTACTCGTCATCACCGGTTTTTTCCAATTATCACACATACGCAGTGACGTAAGCTTCAGATCGCCAGCATGGGGGAAACATTCCGACACGGGTCGGGTGGCAAATGAGCCATTTATGTTAGCCAAGTTATGAGCTAGCGGTTGGTGCAGTGGAAAGAGGAAGGGATAATAATGCGAAGGTGTGGGGTCGGGTCCTGTGCGGAAATTTTTTTCTTATTTTATTTTCAAATTTTGTGTTACTTACATTGCAAATAAAACGATACAGTGCTAAATATATTCGATTTGTTAGTATATTCAAGAAAAGGCATAAAAAATGCGAAAAATTATGGTTGGAAATAATTTCCTGGAGAGTGCTGGAATGTGCAAATAACTTCCCGTAAAATAATTGTAATTACAGTGTACATGCCGCGCGGGATTAGCCGAGCGGTGTAAGGCGCTGCAGTCATGGACTGTGCGGCTGATCCCGGCGGAGGTTCGAGTCTTCCCTCGGGCATGGGTGTGTGCGTGTGTTTGTCCTTCGGATAATTTGGGATAAGTAGTGTGTAAGCTTAGGGACTGATGACCTTCGCAGTTAAGCCCCATAAGATTTCACACACATTTGAACATTTTTTTTACATTGTGCGAGACTTCCCTTCGTTCCATTTTCAGCTTCGAGCAGACATCGGTGGCTTCATGCCAACAATAAGTTCTGGTGCTTTTACGATGAATATCACTACAGAAAGTGTAACTCAACTGTAAAATAATAAAATAATATAATTTTATAAACGAAGTTCTCGTGTAAACCTTAAAATCCGTCTTTCTGTATTTATGTGAAACGCGAGTTTTCGTTTGTCTTTTTTTTTCATTCGTTTTATGAACATATTAATGGATGCAATATACTGCACATTACATCCGTTTCCTTGCAGTATAAGTACATTCAGGCCGGCCGGGGTGGCCGTGCGGTTCTAGGCGCTTCAGTCTAAAACCGCGTGACCGCTACGGTCGCAAGTTCGAATCCTGCCTCAGGCATGGATGTGTGTGATGTCCTTAGGTTAGCTAGGTTAAGAAGTTTTAAGTTCTATGCGACTGATGACCACAGATGTTAAGTCCCATAGTGCTCAGAGCCATTTGAACCATTTTTTTTTTTTTTTTTACATTCAGCAGCATATGCCGATACTGTCTGCCGAACATGTTGCGAATAGAGTTAGTAGCAAAGAAGCAACAAATTTAAACGCCATGTATGGTGCAGCTGTGTCTCACGCATCTCATTGTTTATGACATTGTATCTCATGAATTATAGTAGGTAGGTGTACATTTCCAATTTCTCGCGGCGTAATGAATAGTCCATTAAAATTCGGGCATGCAGCCGCGCAAATAAAATTTCCTCCACTCATGTTTCGGCCGCGTATCGTACATCCTCAGAGTGAGTCACAAAACTGACAAGATGCCAAGCGCGGCCGTATATGCTCCATCGCGGCGCTACTGCGTATGCGTGTCACAGATGCTGGTCGGCAGCAGAGAAATACGTTTACACATGCGCCACCTGTGGCGGAGGCGCACAGACATTCGATTCGCTTATCGATGTATGATCGGCGGCTGTGACACCATGGCGAATTCTCTGCAGTTTAATTACCCCAAGAGCCGGATTCCATGCTTTGTCCAAATCAAAACCATTATCTCTATTTATTAAATTATTAGCTAATCTAATCTCTATAGCTTCCTTGAAGACAGATTCCCAAAAAGAAGAGGTGGATGTTAAAATCTTCACATAACTGCAATTCATGGAATGCCCTGTATTAATACAATGTTCGGCCAAGCTGACTTTTCTGGCTGTAATAAGCGTGTGTGTCTTCGATGCTTCACACACCTCTCATGAACGGTGCGTGTTGTTTGACCTATGTACGACTTCTCGCAATTTCCGCAAGGAATCTGATACACACCCGCTTTACGAAGCTGTAAATCGTCCTTCACAGAGCCGAGTAAAGCTGCGATCTTCGTGGGGGGGCCGGAAGATCACCTTAACACTTTGCTTCTCAAGAATACGGCCTATCTTCGAGGAAAGAGCACCCACATAGGCCAAAAACGCACTAAATCTGAAGAAATTATTATCTTCTTCCCCATCACATACCTGCATTGTAGGCTTCGCATCGAATGCTCTATGAATTTGTTGCGGAGAAAATCCATTCGTTTTAAAAATGCTCTTGAGGTATGTGAACTCTTCTTGCAAATTTTCTTTATCGGATATACAGTGCGCCCGATGCACTAAGCTCTTAAGGACACCTATGGTCTGTGAAGGGTAAAGGCAGCTGCTGGCATGAAGATATAGATTTGTCTGTGTTGGTTTCCGGCGTGTCCTAATGTGCCATCACCTTTACGGCGGACGACAACATCCAAAAAGGGGAGGCAGCCGTCGTTTTCTATTTCCATGCTCGAAATTTAATGGGCTATAGTGGGTGGGTGTTTATTAGTGCAACAGCGACTGTTGCCTGACAGTAAGAGATATGTGTACCAGGTTTGAAATTGATCCAGTGGTTGAGAAGGAGATGAGGAACATACATACATACGTTTTTTGTCATATGTATGGATCTTGCGATGAAGGCTGACTTTTTCATTATAGATCAAGGAGTAATTTCCTTGGTACTTTAAAAATCTGTAGAGAGTAGAAAATATAGGGGAACAACGGGATTGAAATACGTAAAACTAGTAACTGAGAAATTGGGTGTAACAGCTACGCTAGTATGAAGAGGATGGCACTGGAGAGAAATTGATGGCGGGACAAAAGACTGCTGATACAAAAAAGTTGTCTGTCACTTTATAATTAATAAATCAAGTCACATAAATTAAATTCCAAAACTGGATATTATAATAAATTCGTCACCATATTTAATAGCTTCATATCAATAAATATTCTATCACTACTGCCACTGAACAATTTCGCTGCGTGTTACTAATTTCTGTCACGTATCTTCCACGTGAAGGTATTACTTTACGTTCTGTTAGTGTTACAAGAATTCTGATAAAAGAGATAAATGTTATTTTAAAATCAGTCTATCGTGCACAACTATTTTTTCCTCTTTCATACAGAGTAATTAACGGTGGACAGATCGCTACAGTGGGTTGTGTATGTGTGTAACGCATAAATCGCGAGGGTAACCGGATTTACGAACGAGAGGAGAGTTATTCGCGGTGGACAAGGAGACCGTGTCCTCGGAGACACCTGTTCACACAGTTTGGCGCGCTCTGAGTTGCTTCATAAAGCGAAACACGGCGGGGAGCTTAGAGGATGGCCGGCGCAACTTTTAATTGTGGTCCTGCTGAAGTGTCCGGGCAGCCGGAAGCGTAACAAACTGCCTATGAAAGCGAGCGGAGTTTTAAGCCTGCTCTGCCGAAACTGCGGCCGTAGCGATGGAAAGTAGTGGCCATAGCCATGGCGGGGCAGGGGCGGAGGAGCGAGCAAAAAGCTGGAAGCCGTGTACGGCGGGGCACGTGCCATGGGAACCCGCGAAGTACCTGCCTGGCGCCAGTAAACCGTGCACGGCGGAGCAACTTTTAATGAAGACAAATTACCCCAGGCAAGCTGAGCAGGTGGCCCGTGACTGGGGAACATCGATTAAATATCTGGTTTTGGATTCGCAAATAGCGACTTCTTACACAGTTCTAATTTTTTTTCGCTCGTCTTAACCCTATTGCCTCCATTTGCAACAGTCCGCGGCTCGTGGTCTAGTGGCTAGCGTTGTTGTGTCTGGATCATTGGGTCCCGAGCTCGATTCCCTGTCAGTTTGGGAATTTTCTCCGCACGGGGACTGGGTGTTTGTGTTTCCTCATCATTTCATGATCGTCATCATTCATGAAAGTGGCGAGATTGGACTGAGTAAAGACTGGGAATTTGTACGGGCGCTGATAACAGTGCTGTTGAGCGCCCCACAAACCAATCATCATCATCAACATCATCATGATCATCATTATCATCCATTAGCGACAGCCAGGTTTAATGTCAGAATTATTGGTAAATAACAGTACACTGCTTGATCATAAAATCGAACAGAGTAATAACTGCAGTGTCATCTGGTGGATAATTTTGCTCGACGTAATATGGCATGTCTGAGTTGCAGATTAACGAAAGCTGGAGGCTTGTGTTGCTGACCCCGACCAGATAGCCCCCAGATTCCGGTAGCGGAAGGATGGTGGACGTAGTCGGTCGTATGCTTGTAAATTTACCTATAGCGGCATTTGACTTACGAGGTAAGGTGGAACCACAGAACATCTAAATTTGGATAGGCGGATGAAACTCTGAAGCATTTATTACTCATTTATTCATCCGCCATCACATACAACGTTCGCTGTCTAGTGATTATGACGAACCGTGCTACATACCAACGAGTGACCATCGATGCTTGAACTTCCAGGCTCATAGGCAGTGGTCTACGACGTCCTCCTAAGGTTTCTTCTCCGACGGCGGGAGACTTCAGAGATAAGGGGCGAACTACAACCAGAAGTCGAGGGTTGGGTTGTTTTGATTTGGGGGAAAAGACCAAACAGCGAGGTCATCGGTCTCATCGGAGTAGGGAAGGATGGGGAAGGAAGTCTGCCGTGCTCTGTTCAAAATGGTTCAAATGGCTGTGAGCACTATGGGGCTTAACATCTGAGGTCATCAGACCACTAGAACTTAGAACTACTAAAACCTAACTAACCTAAGGACATCACACACATTAATGCCCGAGGCAGGATTCGAACCTGCGACCGTAGCGGACGCGCGGTTCCAGACTGTAGCGCCTAGAACCACTCGGCCACCGCGACCGGCGCCGTGCTCTGTCAAAGGAACCATCCCGGCATTTGCCTGAAGCGATTTAGGGAAATCACGGAACACCTAAATCAGAATGGTCGGACGCGGGATTGAACCGTCGTCCTCCCGAATGCGAATCCAGTGTGCTAACCACTGCGCCACCTCGCTCGGTCGAACTTGGGGCAAAATCAAGAGTACAGGGTGATTTTTTTCCACCGTGTGCAAACTATAGGGGTTGGTCGATGAGAGGATACGGAACGAAGAACGTCTAATCAACTTCTGTCCGAAAATGCATGGTTTCCATGCTAGACGCTATTTATTCAATCACAGTTATATAGACTGCGATCTAATACGTACTGCACCATGCAGCCACAGTTAGAACATGTATGGTCTCGTTCTAGAGGGTGGTGATGCTCCTAATATATCATGTCCTAGCGCGTTCTCCTACAATAGTCATTCATAACGTTGTCTTCGGTTTACTTCTCTGGCTGACTCGCTTTATAGAGGGTATGATACAGCATTGTACACAAAGGTGCCGATATCGAATCGAGAGATTGCCGATGTGGTGTTTACTTACGGAAGGCAAATGGTAACGGACGGTGAGCAGCGAGGTTGTATCAGGAGACTTCTCCTCGCGGACAGCAACCGCAGCATTCAATCTTCGCAACAGTCTTTCGCGGTTTCTCTGAGATAGGGTCGTTTCGGCAAGGAGGATATCATGGAGTACCCGGAAAGTTCGGATACTAGGCTTGGAGCAAAATGTGATAAAGACCGTGGAAGGCGACCGCCGTGTCGGTACCAGGCAGCTGGTCCGCCAGTAAAGGGTAAGCCCGACGAACGTGTGGAACATTCTTCATGACAATTGTTACTACCCTTATAATTTACATCGTGTGCAGGGCTTGCTAGCGACAGAATCTCCACATCGGGAGCAGTTTTATCACTGGTTTCTTCACTAGGCAAATACGATTCCGGGGTTTGTGTCATCCACCCTGTTCACAGATGAGGCCATCTTTACGCGGAGTGGTATCTTCAGCTTTCATGACAGTCATCTGTGGGATAGTATGCAGAACTCCCATGGTATGGTGACAGCGAATCTTTAGCATCGGTGCAACCGGGATGTGGCGACATCATTTTGGGACGAGTCTTCCTTCCACGTCGCCCAACAGGCCGGAATTACCGGCGTTTCTTGCGGGTGATATTGCCTCCCCTGCTGGAAGAAGTGCCGTTGGCGATTCGAAGGGTTACGTGGCTGCTACATGATGCTGCTCCAGCCCACTTCACCGTTAATGTCCGCACGCATCTCAATCGTGTCTTCCCTGCTCGATGGATCGGACGATGTGGTCCAGCTGCATGCCCAGAGCTCAACCCGTCCAGTTTCTGGTGTTGGGGCCGTCTCAAAAATATTGTGCATGCGGAGCCCATTCCAGATATCTGGGGACTCTGGAGCAGCGTATTCATGCTGCCTTTGACACTGTTCGAATGCAGCCTGGCCTGTGTCAACGTGTAAGACAGAATATCCTACGGCGCATACACGCATGCGTTGAGGGGCATGGAAACCATTTGTAACACAGCTGTAACTGTGGCTGCATGGTACAACGCGTATTAGAGCACAGTCTCTGTAACAACGTATGGTTGAATAAAATAATAGTCTCTAGCACGGGAACCATGCGTTTCCGGACAAAAATTAATTAGACCTTTTTTCTTTCGTATCCTCTCGTCGGTCGGTCCCTAGAGTTCGTACGCAGTGGAAAAAATCACCCTCTATAAGAGGTATGGGTTCGCTATGTCAATGATACTTTCATAGTATGGACACATGGAGCAGAGGAGTTGGATGCCTGCCTGATACATCTCGACTGTATCAGTCCGAAAATCCAGTTTACTTTGGAGACGGAGAACAGTTCCAACTAAATTTCTGGATGTGTCTGTCATCAATCGAGGTGACGGGACGTTGGGCCAAGCCATGTATACGGTCTGTTACCTTCGTAAATATTCTGAGTAATACCCCAGACACAAAAGTGGTGTCGTTAAAACCTTCGGAGACAGGGCGTGCAAATTTTGTAAGCCGACTTTGTTAAAAGATGAGACTGAGCATCTACGTCATACATTCAAGAACAATGGGTATCCTAACAAGAAATAGATCGAGCACTTCCACCTAGGAGAAGAATCAGGAACAACGGGCCGCCCAAGGGGAAAGTTTTCCTTCCGCTCATTAGTAATACTGCAGACCGCATTGGGAAAGCGTTGAGTAAGTATGGTGCGGAAACAATCTTCATACCTACCAGGAAGATAAAAGAATGTTTAAGATCGGCAGAAGATATGCGACATCCTTTGTCCACACCGATTGTATATAAAATTCCTTGTAGTGGCGGACTGGTTTATATTGGTACTACGTAAATAAACGTTAACACACGACTGGCTGAATACAAGAGGAACTGCTGCCTGATAGATACGGATAAATCGGCCGTATCGGAACAGTTTACCACGAGGGTGATCATGAAATAAAATTTAGCCAGACAAGGATCATACCGAAAACAACGCATTATCATCCCCTCATGTATGTAGAGGCTATTGACATTTATATTTGCCATCAATAGTGTAGCTGTACAGTAGTGGAATTCAGCATGTTACTATTTGCAGTGGTTTGTCATCAGTACTGTAGCTACACAGTAGTGGAGTTCAATGTGTTACATTTATTTACGTTCAGGACCACCTACCAGAGCTTGCACCATTCATCAATTCTCTGGAGCTCATTCTGCAAATCGTTACTGTCTTCTGGCGTTGCTTCTTTGTTACAGACAACAGCATCATCTGCGCAGAGCCTTGGAGAGCTCGCGATGCTTTCTGCTAGATCATTTATATACAGGGTTATTATAGTTAAACTTTAAAACCGCTGTAGAGATAATACCACTGGTCAGAATGACATCAAATTGCAACGGAATGTTACCGGAGAAGGGAGAAAACGTACGGCAGAAGAAAAATAAATAGTTACAAAACGTAGCAATAGATGGTGCTGTAAGCTTCATAATTTAATAGTGGTCGACTGCAAATGACAAATGAATCACACAACAATGCCTAAGGTGTACGTTTGGCGATAAACAAACTGTAACCACTCAGTGTGTATGGGTGTACAGGTGTGATACTGTTAGTTACGTAAGCCCATCCACCACGGTAAGGTCGTATCACACTGGATGGGAAAAAAGGTTTTTAATTGCCCTGAAGCCAAAAACCGCATAAAATCCATCAATCACAATCAAATCGGGTTATTAAAGTGTGACTGGCGCAAAACATGTTAAAATATGCTGTCCAGCGTTTTCTGCAAGAAGTTGAAATAGAGAAACAGCGTGTTTCACAACTGATCGAAGTGTTTCCGGGGTCACATTTAGAATGTGTTGCGCAGTGCTTGCCTTCAATGCGGCTAAGTTGGCAATCGGAACACTGAACACAACACCTGTCAGATAGACACGGTATTGATAATGGGCAGTCTGGGATGTACGATAACGCCGAAATTTTAGCCTCTACATCTTTCTGGGTCTCGGTAGTGAAAGAAACAACTGAAATTCGGTTGCCGACCTTGGCAGCTCGCAGTGATACATCGTTATCACCGTGTGGATCGACCAAGCAGCCATAGGTCTAACTTCACGCATATGTCTTACCTCTTTGTCGCCGATCAACGTCTCTGGCGCCCTGTGTATCTGTGGTCGCATGCGCAGTGGGGCGGTCCACGGGCTTAAAAGAAGAAAGTACTGGCGCCTCGGTCACCTCGGCTCACTCTTAAGATAGCCGGACGATATACAGCCGTAATATTAGAAGAAGAAATGAAATATATACGGATGCATGTCCGTGGAACAACCACTACGTCACGAAACTATGAAAGTCTGCACAAAATTTTTACGTTTTTAATTTTCAGTTACTGTTAATTGTATAAGATAGTAAATGAGACTTGTTATGACACAGTCAATTTTTAATGAGATTTGGAACGCTTATTTCTTTTGTCAGCTCCATTGTATTGTATGATGTCACAAAACAATAATTCAACGGCGAGAAAAGAAAACAAATCGTAAGGCTGGATGTGAATAAAGGGCACAACATTTCGAAACTGTCCTCTTAGCCACCGAGCTATCAGCTTACTCGGTTTTACGTTTTACGTTGTGTAAGTGGACTGATGGGGAGGCGTCGAAAATTTGATCGTCGTTTTCTCTAAAACGATAGAGTGATGAGATTATTTCACTTTCCAAGTTTCGACTGCATTGGAGAGTGACATGTGGCGCGTTTCCTCCCTATTAGCAAAGGTGGTGAAGCATTGTGCCATTGTTTCCGCATGAAATGATTAAAGAAAACATCTAAAATACACGCTGCAAAGAATCAAGAAAAAAAAGGGCCAACTTGTCCCGGTTTTCAATAATACACTTTATGTTCGAAAGCCAAGAGGGAACTATAAGAGTGGAAGACCAAGAGCGAAGTGATCTGAATAAAATGGGTGTGAGATAGTGATGTAGTCTTTCACACCTAATGTTCAGCCTATATAGGGTGTCCAATTTTAATCTATACCGGCCGACGTCTCTGGACAGCTAAAATTCTGCATAAAAGTCACTGCAAAAAGTTGTAAGGTTCGAAGGGGGTCGTGGAACGGTTACCTCGAAATATGCGTGAAGCCTGTTTTCAACGTCAATTTCATTTTTACAAATGGTAACCTCTATTTTTATTCTATATTCATATTCTACGGGAAAAAATACGCATTGTTTTTACGGAACATTTTTTTCGAAAAACCAATGGTTTGTCGAAAGGGGGCACTTCATTGTAACTTTCCCGGGTTATCAGTATCTCGAGAACGAAGCGAGATCGGGAAAAATTTCAGTGGTAATCTTGTATGGTTTCTGAACTCTGTCCACTGGTGAAATTTACTTGATATTGAAATGGCCTTGAAATTCTTCAGTAGGGATTAACCTGAAAGCAAATAACGTCGGCATTAGCGGAACACTATGTGCAAAACGTGGAGGTTACGCAGCGGGCTTCGTACATTGTACGCCCTGGAAAGGTCTGATCAACGTCGTTCTCATTGGAATTTTAGGATCTCAGATGCTCGATCAACTGCCCATTTTACCTAATGCACTTTTGCACTCTGTCGGAAACTAGTCTCGACATCATTCAGTGTCTGATGAGTGATTGCCTGGAAAGCCGCCACAATCCTTTCGCTCACATCTTCTGGCATCGTCGGGGAAGCGGAATACACCTTCTGCTTCACAGCTCCCCAAAAGAAGAAGTCCAATGGTGGAACGTTGTAAGACGTATGCTTTGCCGGCGATGGGCGAGGCATGACATAATCTCTGACCAGAGAGTAGTTTATCGTTAGTTGTTGCTTGTCTCTAGTCTGCGTTTGACTGCGCGAGTGGACTGTAGTAGTAGCGAGTCAGTAGCGAGTCTGGTGTAGTCTGCGTGAGTCGGCGGGAGTCGGCATGCGTCGGCTGTGTGCTCTGCTCGCGACTCTGGTCAGGACTCTGGAGGATGAGTATTGTTGTAGAAGGTAAAGAAGCAGCCTTGCGCATATTTAATAATGTATGTTAATTGTAATTTAATTTGTTCAGAAAAAATGCCCCAATAATAATTTTTATAATATAAAGTAACTCTTTTAAAGAAAAGCATTCATTTCAATTTTTAATGCATTATCATTGCATCCAAAAATAAGAAATAAAAAATATACGCCAGCATTGTACGAAGCTGTGTCGAAAAATGACTAATTAAGAGCAGATATAATTGCAGTTTTATTGAGGTAAGAATTTTTGCTCTTTTTATTCAGAATACGGGGCCGAAGGTCAGCGCCGCTGACCTCATAAAAGTCATCAGGCTACAAAACTTTTTTTTAATTATTTTGGTGGTTAGGAATTTTTCTGATTCGAATTTGACATTAAATGAGAATAGAATTTTGTGGGAATATGAAGTGTGAATGCATTTCTGCACACAGACAATAAATGGGAGCCAATTTTGTTCAGAGGTTACAATATTAGAAAAATTCATTTAATTATTATTTTTTGTGGGAGTTTACATTTGGCTCCATTTTCATTTTTCATTTTTATTTTCCGCGCGACCGCTACGGTCGCAGGTTCGAATCCTGCCTCGGGCATGGATGTATGTGATGTCCTTAGGTTAGTTAGGTTTAAGTAGTTCTAAGTTCTAGGGGACTGATGACCACAGATGTTAAGTCCCATAGTGCTCAGAGCCATTTGAACCATTTTTATTTTTCTGTGGGGAGGTTACAACGTCTTGAGATCTCGAGATCTTCACGAATTGCACGACCGGTACCAATCCATCGACTCCGGTAAGTTGCATTAAGGTACCTTCTTACAGGTAAGGCCTGATGTTCAGGGGCACCGTCATGTTGAAACCACATACGTGGTCGTATGTCTAGTGGGTACTTTCTAGTAAAGGAAGCACCAGATTCTGGAGAGTATGACGATAGTGAAAGCCGTTCAACGTTTCGCCATAAGAAACAGGACCTATCACGTAATCTCCACTACGACCGCCCAGACATTGATTGACCCCCGTCTCTGTGTTCGGTGATCCAGTTGCCAGCGAGGATTTGCTTCTGCCCAGTAGTGTGCGTTGTGGAGATTGACTCCTCCCGTGTTGTCGAAGTTTGCCTCGTCTGTGAAGAGAGTGCGTGCGAAGAAAAAGGTTTCACGACGTATTTGCGTATCAGCCCGTCGACAAAATGCCAGGGGTCTCTCAGGATCCCCAGAATCAATTGCGTGGGTGGAATTTAAAGTATCTTAAAATACGAGATACCGTTGATCGAGGCACGCCATATGTTTGCTGAATCTGACGAGTCGAAAGGTGTGGAGCTTCAGCGACGATAGCAGTCGCCTCTCTCGGGCCAGCGTTTCCTCTGTGCTTTTCAAGGTCCCTCTTTCAGTTTGTCTTACCAGAGACCTAATTGTAACCTTCGTGGGATGACGGGCATCGGGATACCTTTCGGCATTCAATCTTTGCACGGCTGCATAATTATCGCGACACTCGCCAACTGTTTTTATCATTCTGACTATTTCTAATGGTATGTAATAAGCCATTTCGAACAGATTAGAGTCGAAAAATAAATTGTACTGATCACTTTTACTATTATTGGTTTACTTAGGTTTTTCCTTCAACGAAACATCCGGCAAGCGTGTTGCAGGACAACTGACTTATTACGGTGTACGCTACCCGTTTGTTTACACATGCTCGCTGTTGTTTACGCAACAACGGGAAGCCCAAACATACAGTATTCAAGTGCGCTGTTTCAGATAATTGCTTATGTGTCTAACGGATGTGTGTCTTTCAAGAGGTCACCTTTAAATATCTTGATATTGACGTAAACAATAAGATAATAAATACACCATGGTATTCCGTCGGTTTCTAACATGGATAGAAGGCTAGAAGGCAGAAGCGAAAGAGAAGCCCGTTAAAGTCGACTGTGAGACAAGGTGACTAAGATAAATTTTTCTCTTATGGGTTTCATAATTCGTGTTGACAATAATATTGCTTCTACGGATTTGGGAACATTTCGCTTCACAAGAACTCATTGGTCTCTCGCGAGACGAGACTGTTTTGAGTCCCACGAGGCCAAATACATCATAGTTCTACGAGGTGGTATTTTTCTTAATCCTTAACACACATTTTTTCTAAATTTATGAGAGTCAAGGCAGACAAGAAACATTCTAGGTGAGGACAGCAGAGAAATTTTCAGAGTCTCCAAACGTAAAATTTGTCACGATATCGAATTACGCGACAATGACTTTTATTAGTTAGCCTCAAGGCCAGACCCATCTCTTCTCTGATTGTGCCGGCACAAGCAGAATGCTGGTCTCTTATTCGGCACCCTCCAAGTGGTGCACATTGGGTTCCGCTACTGCCGACGTTATTTGCTTTCAGATCAATCCCTACTGAAAAATTGCAAGGCCATTTCAAGTTCACACAAATTTCGCCAATGGACGGAGTTCAGAAACCATATAAGATTTTCATTAAAAATTTTTCCCGACCTGGATTCATTCTTGAGGTACTGGTAACCTGGGAAAGTTACAATGAAGTGCCCCCTAGCGACAAATCATTGGTTTTTCGGAAAAAATGTTCCGAACAATGCGTATTTTTTCGCGTAGAGTACGAATATGGAATGAAAAATAGCATTTACCACTTGCAAAAATGAACTTGACCTTGGTCTGACCTTGAAAACAATCTTCAAGGTCATTTCGATGTAACCATTCTATGACCCCCTTCAAACCTTACAGCTTTTAGAAGATACATTTTTTGCACAATTATTGCGCTCCAGAGATATCGGCCGATATAGATTAAAATGGACACCATGTATATCGAAAAAGCAATGACAAAAATTAAAGAAACTTTCAAGAGTGGGTTTAGGACATACTGAACGAGTTGGACACGCTACTGTGCACAGGACATGAATTGAGAGTAAGCTGAAGAATGGCGAAAGTGAGGAGGTGTAGCAGAAATAATATTAGCGACAAACTTAACATTAAAGTTCGTGGCAGCGGAGTAATCGAAGTTAAGGAATTATACTGCTTTGGAAGCAAAGTACATACGGCGGACATAAAAACCAGATTAATACAGGAAAATATGAAGCCAGCGTCTGTTAGTACCAAATATCGCCGTAAATCTGAGGAAGAAATTTCTGAGAAAAGTAGGCAAAACAGCAAAGAAAAAATAAAAGCGGGCCAACATGCGAAGAGGGAATACAACATTGTGAGAGGGGTATTCAATAAGTAATGCAATACATTTTGTGAAATGCGAAAATTGTTGAGGTACTTTGTGGAATATTCCCGGTTCAGTCCCTATTGCTTGATGAAGTTCCGATAGTTGGTGACGCTGTACTAGTCTTAGAAATGGCACCTGTAACGGGATGCGCTCCAAGCAGAGACCTGTCACTGAGTTTATTGTGGTGGAAAACCAGATCATCGAAGATATTTATAGGCGCTTGCAGAACGTCTACGGAGACCTGGTAGTCACGAAAAGCACAGTGATTCGTTCGTTAAGGCGTAGGTCGTCATCGCAACAAGGTCGCGCAAATTTATACGATCTCCCGCTTGACATGCTGGAACATACGGTCTTTATCATTCGAGGTCATCGACGGATCGGAATCAAACATCTCGCTACACAGGTAAATTGAAGTGCCGGTTGTGCTGACACACTCGTCCGCCAGTTGGGGTACTCAGTGGTGTTTACCATCTGGGTTCCTCGCCGCAGAACAGAAGACCATGAAGTGTAACGAAGGAAAATCTGTGTCGAATTAAGAAACATGAGGTTCATCATTTCGAACCGAAAGTAAAACGTCAGTCCACGGAGGCGGCGGCACACCAACTCTCCTCCGAATAAAACGTTCAAAATGCACCGTCAGCCGATAAGATCGTGGTGAGGGTCTTCCGGTACTCTGAGGAAGTTATTCTCTTTGTGGTCCTCCCTCATCAAGCCGGAAGTGTATTGTTCTAGCTTCATGAAATTGAAGAAACGCTTCAATGTGTTCGTCGCTAAAATAATGGAAACGAGCCTCTGCTTCTCCATGTCAACTAGAGGCCTCACAGAAGTCTACACATCCGAGAGGGGCCCATAAAACTTAATTGGACTGTTCTTTCTCAACCACCCTACAGCCGGGATTTAGAACCTTTCGACATCCGTCTCCTTGGCACGATGAAGGATGCACTCCGTGGGAAGTAGTACATAGATGTTGGAGAGGCTACTGGTGCAGCACGACGGTGGGTTTGCCCTCGTGCAGTAGAGTGGTACCATGCGTGCATACAGGCCTTCCCAGCAAGGTGGCGTAACAATGTGGCCTTAAACGGAGGATAGGTTGAAAAATAAGGTTTTGCAGCCAAAATATAGGGGAAAGTTATGGTCTATTGGTATTCTGAACAAAACGAAGCTGCTTTCAGAAAAAAAGTATTGCATTACTAATTGAACGCTCCTGATATTGTAGTGCATAATGGACAATGGAAAAATTGTATGAGAAAAGCAGCGAAGAGTTTGAGGTATGCTGCTATTGCAGAGTGTTGAAAATGAGGTGGTCTAATTAGGAATGAAGATGTTGCCCGCATAATGGGCAGGGAAAGAAAGGTACGAAAACACTGAAGAGCTATACAACATGTTTCACGAGATTATGGAATAACCTATACGGCGCTAGAGGGAGCTGCAGGGGGTAAAAACTGTAGCGGAAAATTGGGATTTTAAAGTATCCAACAAATACAAGGGGCGTTCAATAATAAATCAATCCTTTTTTCTGAAAGCAGGTTTGATTTATACAAGAAACCAATCCACCATATTATTTCATCTACATCTACACTTACATCTACATTTATACTCCGCAAGCCACCCGACGGTGTGTGGCGGAGGGCACTTTACGTGCCACTGTCATTACCTCCATTTATTGTTCCAGTCGCGTATGGTTCGCGGGAAGAACAACTGTCTCAAAGCGTCCTTGCGAGCTCGTATCTCTCTAATTTTACATTCGTGACCTCCTCGGGAGGTATAAGTAGGGGGAAGCAATATATTCGATACCTCATCCAGCAACGCCCCCTCTCGAAACCTGGCGAGCAAGCTACACCGCGATGCAGAGAGCCTCTCTTGCAGAGTCTGCCACTTGAGTTTCCTAAACATCTCCGTAACGCTATCACGGTTACCAAATAACCCTGTGACGAAACGCGCCGCTCTTCTTTGGATCTTCTCTGTCTCCTCCGTCAACCCGATCTGATACGGATCCCACACTGATGAGCAATACTCAAGTATAGGTCGAACGAGTGTTTTGTAAGCCACCTTCTTTGTTGATGGACTACATTTTCTAAGGACTCTCTCAATGAATCTCAACCTGGTACCCGCCTTACCAACAATTAATTTTATATGGTCATTCCACTTCAAATCGTTCCGCACGCATACTCCCAGATATTTTACAGAAGTAACTGCTACCAGTGTTTGTTCCGCTATCATATAATCATACAATAAAGGATCCATCTTTCTGGGAGCGCCCAGACGTTCCATCATTGTTGGACTCACACCTGTGTGCGGCCGGCCGGGACGCGGGAGGCCTCACAGCTTTGCGTGAGCTTGTTTTGATGGTCATAGACGCCTCGCCCAAAGACTCACCGGCTTTTGTTCACTCCCCGAGCTCCGTATACAATCTGCAAGCATCTATGAATATCTGTGATGCTCTGGTTTTCCCACTCTTTTGGCTACAAAACCCTGCTTTTCAACATAATCGTCGTTCACCGCAACGCCCTTACGCAACCATACTGAATAGTTTGTTTATCTGTACAGTACCACTATACTGGTTGACGTCGGAGTCACCGTCTTGCTGCATGAATAACGTTCGCACAATTCTCGTACTGGTTCTTGCGGAGTGCATCCTTCATTGGGTCAAACAGATGGAGATCGGAAGGCGCGAGATTCAGGCTGTAAGGTGGATGAGGAAGAACAGTCCAGTGAAGTTTTGTGGGCTGCTCTCGGGTGCATAGATTTATGTGAGGCCTTGAGCAGTAATAGAGAAGGAGAAGTTCCTTTGTATTTTTGTGACGACGAACAGACTGGAGTCCGTTCCTCAATTTCCTCAGGGTATCACCGTGCCATATCATTCAGAGCTGATCTTTGCATCTTGAGGGACGACATCAAACAGTATAACCGCTTCAGAGTCCCAGCAGGTCGTCGGCATGAGTTTTCCGTGTGAGGGAGCGGCTTTGAACGTTTTCTCCGAAAGGTAAGTAGAGTGGCTCCAATACATGGATTGCTGTTTTATTTCCGCTTCGAAGCGTTTCATCGCCTGTGAAAATGTTCGACAAGAGATTTTCCTCGATCAGCCTCTTAGCGGTCAGGCAATTTCGCACACATCATCCTTCGTTGCTCTTTGTGATCTTGTGTTATGCGACGAGGAACCCACATAGCTGTGTGTCAGCACTACAGGCAGAGACGTCCGGTTGAGCAGCGAGGTGTTTGACTGTAATCCATCGATCACCTCGAATGGGAGCGTCATTGTAGGACTCACAGCTGTGTGCGGCCGACCGGAACGCGGTAGGTCACACAGGTTTGCGTGGGCTTGTTTTGATGATCATAGACGCCTCGCCCAACGACTCACCGGCTTTTTTTCGCTACTTGAGCTCCGTATACATTCTGAAAGCGTCTATGAATATATGTGATGCTCTGGTTTTCCTCCAAATGAAAGTCAGTGACACTTCTCTGCTTGGAGCGCACCTCTGTTACGGACGCCATTTTGAAGGCGACGTATAGCGCCGGCACCAGTGGTAAATTCATGAAACTAAAGGGGCTGAAGCTTGGATATTCCGCGCATTACCACTACATGTAGCGCCTTTTTCCAACCGTAATTGGTCAAGAAAAAAAAAAGGTATTGTGTTACTTATTGATCGCCCGTCGTAATATTGAGGACATAGGTGGCGACTGGTACAATCCGAACGAATTGAAAAGTAATAGCAGTGTACGTGGCTACAACACTAGGAGAAAGATTGATCTTCACTACTCAAGGTTATATCTAACTTTGGCTGAGAAGGGGGTAAATTATGCTGCCACAAAAGTCTTTGGTAACTTACCTAATAGCATCAAAAGTCTGACAGATAGCCATATAGCATTTAAAAGGAAATTACAAGAATTTCTTAATGGCAACTCCTTCTACTCATTAGATGAATTTTTGCGTATAGTAAGTGGGTAATTTCCCAACCCCCACAAAAAAATTAAAAATATTGAGTGTCATGTGGTATTTTGTCTCATGTAATATCTTGTATAGGCCCCTTTTATTAACCTGACACGTTCCACATCATTACGAAGTGTCGTATTCATTATCTATGGAACAAGTACTAATCTAATCTAATTTAATCTAAACTCTGAGGGAAAGAGGTTGGCACAGTAGAGAAAGTTGTGGCAGGCCGCGTAGTACCATTGAGAAGACCGATGAACCAAAAATAGAGCTTCACAAGATGTAGCGGCGGCTGGCGGCGTTAGCCGGCGTCACCCGTAGTCAGCTGTAAATGAAGTGGCGCCGCGTGCGCTGCCTCACCTCCGTCTCGTGCAGGCTGGAACAGGCGGCTACACGACTGCATTCGATTGCGAGGGGTAATCGAGTGTTCAGAGCGCAGGCAGTTGTTAATGCGGTCCGCATCGACTTGCAAATCGAGATGACGTGTCGGAGCGCGCGGACGCATTGTGAAGGCTCGGCGGCGCGGACGCAGCCCGTGTCTGCTGGTTCACGCCTCGCTCGCTGCTTCTCCGGCACCACCTCCTCCGCGTTGCTCCAGTAGCGCGACGAAGGGCGGCAGCTTCCAACGGCAAGTCCTGCGTCAGCCGACTGCCGGACACGGCTGATGAAGAAATATCGATACATCGATGCAAACATATTACTCCAAGCAAGTATCGATATGATGCACCTGTGATACATGGACATACATATCGATACATCGATAAGTAAAGAGTAATATTGAGTGCCCATATTTTTATTACATACTACATTTTTTTCGCAATTTTCGGTAAAAGCTTGAAATGGTTCTTTTGAAATTGTAGTAGAACATAATTTTGTTTTCACTGTGCGAAGGGGTCTTCCTACCCTACTGGCAATCAAAATTGCTACACCGTGAAGATGACGTGCTACAGACGCGAAATTTAACCGACAGGAAGAAGATTCTGTGATATGCAAGTGATTAGCTTTTGAGAGCATTCACTCACGGTTGGCGCCGGTGGCGACACCTGCAACGTGCTGACATGAGGAAGGTTTCCAACCGATTTCTCATACACAAACTGCAGTTGACCAGCGTAAGGAGGAGAAATGCGTACCATCACGTTTCCGACTTTGATAAAGGCCGGATTGTAGCGTATCGCGATTGCTGTTTATCGTATCGCGACAATGCTGTGCCCGTTGGTCGAGATCCATTGATTGTTAGCAGAATATGGAATCGGTGGGTTCAGGAGGGTAATGCGGAACGTCGTGCTGGATCCCGACGGCCTCGTACCACTAGCAGTCGAGATGACAGGCATCTTATCCGCATGGCTGTATCGGATCGTGCAGACACGTCTCGATCCCTGAGTCAACAGATGGGGACGTTTGCAAGACAACGACCATCGGCACGAACAGTTCGACGACGTTTGCAGCAGCATGGACTATCAGCTCGGAGACCATGGCTGCGGTTACCCTTGACGCTGCATCACCGACGGGAGCGCATGCGATGGTGTACTCAACGATGGACCTGGGTGCACGAGTGGCAAAACGTCATTTTTTCGGATGAATCCAGGTTCTGTTTACAGCATCATGATGGTCGCATCCGTGTTTGGCGACATCGCGGTGAACGCACATGAATTCGCCATCGTCATACTGGCGTATCACCCGGCGTAATGGTATGGGGTACCATGGTTCCCGGTCACCTCTTGTTCGTATTGACGGCACTTTCAACAGTGGACGTTACATTTCAGATGTGCTACGACCCGTGGCTCCATCCTTCATTCGATCCCTGCGAAACCCTACATCGAAGCAGGATAATGCACGACCGCATGTTGCAGGCCCTTATGGCCTTTTCTGGTTCAAAAAAATGGCTCTGAGCACTATGGGAGTTAACAGCTATGGTCATCAGTCCCCTAGAACTTAGAACTACTTAAACCTAAATAACCTACGGACATCACACAACACCCAGTCATCACGAGGCAGAGAAAATTCCTGACCCCGCCGGAAATCGAACCCGGGAACCCGGGAGCGGGAAGCGAGAACGCTACCGCACGACCACGAGCTGCGGACGGCTTTTCTGGATACAGAAAATGTACGACTGCTGCCCTGGACAGCACATTCTCCAGATCTCTCACCAATTGAAAACGTCTGGTCAATGGTGGCCGAGCAACTGGCTCGTCACAATACACCAGTCACTACTCTTGACGAACTGTGGTATCGTGTTTAAACTGCATGGGCAGCTGTACCTGTACACACCGTCCAAGCTCCGTTTGACTCAATGCCCAGGCATATCAAGGCCGTTATTACGGCCAGAGGTGGTTGTTCTGGCTACTGACTTCTCAGGATCTATGCATCCAAATTGCGTGAAAATGTAATCACATGTCATTTCTAGTATAATATATACAGCGTGTTACAAAAAGGTACGGCCAAACTTTCAGGAAACATTCCTCACATACAAAGAAAGAAAATATGTTATGTGGACATGTGTCCGGAAACGCTTACTTTCCATGTTAGAGCTCATTTTATTACTTCTCTTCAAATCACATTAATCATGGAATGGAAACACACAGCAACAGAACGTACCAGCGTGACTTCAAACACTTTGTTACAGAAAATGTTCAAAATGTCCTCCGATAGCGAGGATACATGCATCCACCCTCTGTCGCATGGACTCCCTGATGCGCTGATGCAGCCCTGGAGAATGCCGTATTACATCACAGCCGTCCACAATACGAGCACGAAGAGTCTCTACATTTGGTACCGGGGTTGCGTAGACGAGAGCTTTCAAATGCCCCGATAAATGAAAGTGGTTGAGGTCTGGAGAGCGTGGAGGCCATGAAATCGGTCCGCCTCTACCAATCCATCGGTCACCGAATCTGTTGTTGGGAAGCGTACGAACACTTCGACTGAAATGTGCAGGTGCTCCATCGCGCATGAACCACATGTTGTGTCGTACTTGTAAAGGCACATGTTCTTGCAGCACAGGTAGAGTATCCCGTATGAAATCATGACAACGTGCTCCATTGAGCGTAGGTGGACGAAACTAAAATGAGCTCTAACACGGAAATTAAGCGTTTCCGGACACATGTCCACATAACATCTTTTCTTTATTTGTGTGTGGGGAATGTTTCCTGAATGTTTGGCCATACCTTTTTGTAACACCCTGTATGACCAATGAATACCCGTTTATCATCTGCATTTCTTCTTGGTGTAGGAATTTTAATGGCCAGCAGTGTACTTTTTCAGCTTTCATCACGTCCAAACTTTCTCTTTGAATGTGTGAAGCTAGGATAGGCGGCACAAAGTAGCAGTCCGATTGCACTGGGGTGTGGCAGTGTGAATGGAGTAACAAGATGCCCAATTTGAAGCAATAGCTCACTAGGTGCGTTAAAATACAACTTTCAAGGCAACTTGTGTGCTATTTCATCATGTCGGTATTCTTCAAAAACAGTTGCTGAAAATGATGAACAAAATCTAAATGACAAGACTGGTCTTTGCGATGGACGAATACGTGTGACGGGAAATGCCGACGTAATTGGCGCTCGGCGCTACCAACAGAAACTGTGACGTTTAGCTTCACCACTGAGTTTTGACGCTACAACTGCTAGGTCGCTAGTATTCTCAGAAATGGAAAAACAAGGAAGTTGACTTGACGTGTTCCGGACAAATCCGATATGTGACGAAACCGATCGACGGATCGGTCGGACGCGTTTTGTTGTACCAATTACATGCACTTACCATTGTTAGCAAATTGGTTATCGCCAAACGTTAACACGCATCGGTTTTCATTTCAATCCTTGCTCCAAGGGGGATAAGCAGGCTTGTTGATGTAAAGAATATTTAATATTAAACCAATACTTACAAATACAGCTCTAAAACCGGCAGAATATTTACAATGTGCAGTCTAAATTTTTATAGATCAGTGCGTCGATATTTTTTTCGTCGGTATATATATACGAGGGTGAGTCAAATGAGAACCTTAAATATTTTTTAAAATATTATTTATTGTGCAGAATTGGTACAAAACTGTAACACTTTTCAACATAATCTCCCCCACGCTCAATGCAAGTCCTCCAGCGCTTACAAAGTGCATAAATTCCCATAGAAAAAAATTACTTTGGTAGTCATTGCAACCACTCATGCACCGTGGAGCGTACGTCTTCATCAGATAAGAACTTCCTTCTTCCCATTGCGTCTTTGAGTGGTCCAAACATACGGAAATCAGTATCAGTTTCGAATCGCCTAGCCGGCCGCCGTGACCGAGCGGTTCTAGGCGCCCCAGTCCGGAACCGCGCGAACGGAACGGTCGCAAGTTCGAATCCTGCCTCGGGCATGGATGTGTGTGATGTCCTTAGGTTAGTTAGGTTTAAGTAGTTCTAAGTTCTAGGGGACTGATGACTACAGATGTTAAGTCCCATAGTGCTCAGAGCTATTTGAACCATTTTTTTAATCGCCTAGAGATACATCATCAGGAGGTACATATTTCTTGCATGTTTTTAGCATTGTGGGAATCGCCGGCCGAAGTGACCGTGCGGTTAAAGGCGCTGCAGCCTGGAACCGGAGACCGTTGCGGTCGCAGGTTCGAATCCTGCCTCGGGCATGGATGTTTGTGATGTCATTAGGTTAGTTAGGTTTAACTAGTTCTCAGTTCTAGGGGACTAATGACCTCAGCAGTTGAGTCCCATAGTGCTCAGAACCATTTGAACCATTGTGGGAATCGTGTAGCTATGGCAAAATGCATAAACATGTAAGCACTGAATGTGGCGAGAATTATTCGCATTATGACATCGATTTAGTTGCGTTACTAAGAGTTTCTAGTACCTGTTGCTTTGTCCTTAGTAGACACACTGTTTTGGAAAACTTAACGTATGTTTTGCAGTGACGTTAATATTACGTCATTTCACAAATAGAGCCACAGATAATAACTTCCACGTGCTCTTCAAAATGTAAGTAAACCAAAGAGCATGTTTAAAATTATGCTTTAAGAGCTTGTGCTGGAGTAGATAGTTTCTTTGTTCAGCACTTGCACTGCACACCGGCCACACTAAGTATATCTATTTATATTATATTCAGTATTTCAAAAATAAAATGTATTTACATTACAAACTTGCATTTGCCTACTCTAGAACGCGCACCCACCCACCCACACACAGAGTCTCTCTCTCTCTCTCTCTCTCTCTCACACACACACACACACACACACACACACACACACACACACACACACACACATACCTCTAATGTTTATTTTATAAGTAAAGATTAATGTTTACTGAACGCAGAGATGAAACATCATAAAAGCACGTTGTTCAATAGGCTTTGCAAATAGCGCATGACAAGTCTGTAATGTAGATACACGTTATTTTATTCAATAACGAATAGTCCCCATTAAGGTGCAATTTTACACTCCAAGGTCAAGAGAGGCCCGGATCTCTGTTCTCTCCTCCACCCCCTTTTACAAGGCCGTTGGCAGAATGAAGGTGACTTCTTATGCCAGAAGTTCGCACCCACAAATGTTGATTTTTACTCAAAATTTAAGCGGTGGCGGTATCAGAACCCATGACCGAAGATGTTTTAATTACTAACCAAAGACGCTACCTCTACAGATAATCTTCCGAATGGTGTACAGCATATTGCAATGTCAATAATATAAAACAATGCTACGGACTTGCGTGTTAACCTCAACCTTTCAACATTCCAGAAAATCTCAAAAATAACCTCCTTAGCTTCTCTCTCCGTAAGTGCATCAAAAATATTCATACTCTAATTCCATTAATTTTATATCACACTTATAAAGACAATTTCCTGATCACTCTTCGAAATACGCCTAACACTGCTCAGCTTAGAATGCGCGTAACTTCGCTAGCGCTCTCAGGCAGACGTGGTGTAGCAACACAAATACATTGTAGCAATAGTCAAAGAGTACTCAGCGCCATGGCTTCTCTCTGTGTGAGATATGTATATCGATATTTACGTAACGAACATAATTTACAAAGTGACCGAAGTAATATACATACCTCATACCACAGCATTTACTTTACAATAAATTACTCGTAGGAGCAGAACTGACGTTTACAATTTGCATTGTTGTGTGCAATAAATTGCGGCTTACAAAATACCTATATAGGAAATTAATGTCACCGCTTTCACATAAGCAGAGCTTCTATACTATCGATAACATGCTAATTTCACAAACAACACAATGCGGAAAAGTAAATGCAACGCTAATCCGTTCCAAGATGAAGGGAAAGCTGATAGAATCTACGCAAATCTTCTTCTCAAGGATAAGTTTCTGTATCTCAAAGTATCGAAACTTTTTTTTTGATACTTTTATGAGTACGACGCCTTTGTTACGATATTGCAAATAAGTTACTTTCCGTTTGCTACATGCAAGTAACAAAACTAAAAATAATATCCTACCAATAAAGAAACAATTAACAGCAGGCACATATGCCAGATCGTCTGTGATGTTATATTTTTATGTCAACGCTTAGCGCTTAGGCTGGTTGAGGAGCCTGCGTTAAGGTAAGTGACAAAATGAAACGACGCGGTTCTCTGCAGGATCGACGAGGAAATGAATATGTCAACAACATCGGCCAGAAAATGGGACAAACAGGGATGTCTTAAAAGACAGGGATTAGATTCTATCGTGCTAAAGGGAGCTGAAGAGAGTAAAAATTGCAGAGAAAGGCAGAGATTGGAATATTAATAATATATTTGAGAATGTTCGATGTGTGGATAGTCCATAATAAGAAGACTGGCGCGGGACTTAACAGAAAGAACTTGTGATGTGGTCAAAATCTCAAATGTTCCCTCGTAAGTTTTATCTATAATCATTTGATTCAAGAAGGCAGAATAAAGAAGAATCAACATCTCCTCTATAATTTAAATTTTTCAAAATACTACGTCGATGCTCGTATTTCGGTTTCATTACAGTGTGTATTCGGTATCCTGCGCTAAAATGTTTCTATAATGAATATTCATGATTCAGTTAATTTTGTGGTGTGGGTACACTATTTAATTCAGTATTGGTTATAATACAACCTTTTACATGCAAATGATTGCCTGTAACGAAGTAGTTTGATACCAGTTTGCACAGGAGGATTATAGTGATAGGCGATGTAATCAAAGAGATGCATTTCAAATGGAAAACACATGGGCAAGCGATCTACAATAAAAGACCTGACACTCAATTTCACGTCAAAATTATAAAAACAATGCATAGAAAACAGGCCAGTAAAAGCACACACGTAATATCCAACAGTCTCGGCTATAGCTGCGGTTCTCGGTAACTGAAAGTTGTTCCGCAAAGTTTTCTATAGTTATTCCGAGACTATTCCCAAGTGTAAAAATTTATCAACAGACTTCAGAATTCACGGAGGTATGTTCCGTCTTTAAAACTAAATGAAAGACCATTTGGTTTTTGCCATAAGCGTTTCGCTTTTATTTATGAAGCATCTTCAGTCGTCTTTAATACGTTTTTGGTTTTATATATATATAGTGAATGCGTTGTGTAACAGTTACAACTATGTTACTATTTTACTTTTTCCCTGTTTATTCTCTTTGTAATATTACGTGAAATTACACGATTTATTTTGCAATCTGATGTCTTGGATGGTCTTGTGGAGTCTGGGATGTAGCACAACAACATATGTGTAACTACTAACTAATGCGTTTATTACACATAAAAAACGTGTGTTGCAGGCCACTGGACATGCTTCATAAATAAAAGAAGCGAAACACAATGGCGAAAAACAAGCTCTGTAAAACTCTGGTACTGGATCCCCTCCGCCTTACATGTCGACTGTGAGTTGTTCGGTCATGACCCCACAAAAGTCCTCAGCCTCGTAGAGCCCTTCCTTGTACACTTTCCACAAGCACTCTCTCTCCTCTGCTTTTTATTGTGGAACTCCCTCTGTGTTACTAGTGTGGCTGCCCTTGCTTTTAATTTTAACGAAGATTATTTTGCCTTAAGACAAACATTTTTTTTCCTCTTCACATTTTTCCTGTAGTCACTTCACGTTAGCTTCCCTGTACTGCCCGTTTATTTCGTTCCTATGGGGCTAATAACTTTTTATTCGTGCCTTCTTCAGAAGATTTTACTTCCACCTCTCGTCGATCAGGTAAAGCACTTCTTCGTTTATCCAAGGCACTTCTTCGTTTATCCAAGGTTTCTTCGCAGTTATCTTCGTAGTACCTGTTCTTCTCGTCATCTTCTGTGCCGACCGTTTCTAAACATGTCTATTCCGCTTCAACTGAACTGCGTACGCTGGTATTCATTATCGCAGTATCTTCAGCATTAAAGAACTTCAAAAACATCTCTTCAATGCTTAGTACTTCAGTGTATAATTGTCAGCGCATTCATTCTCCCTATCTAGTTCCTTGAACTTCAGTCTACTACTAGACGAGATGGTAGGTTATCAAGATTCAAATGAGTTTGAATGTGGTGTTGTATTCGGCGCACGAGCGATGGGACACAGCATCTTCGAGGTAGCGATGAAGTGAGGATTTCCCCGTACGAGCATTTCACGAGTGTACCGTCAATATCAGGAATCTCTGACACCGCTGCTGCCGGAAAAAGATCCTGCAAGAATGGGACCAAATACGACTGAAGAGAATCGTTCAACGTCACAGAAGTGCAACATACTGAAAATTAATGCAGATTTCAATGCTGGGCTATCAACAAGTGTCAGCGTGCGAACATTTAACTAGACATCATCGATATGGGCTTTCGGAGCCGAAGGCCCACTCGTGTACCCTCGATGACTGCACAACAGAAAGCTTTACGGCTCACCTGGGCCCGTCAGCGCCTACATTGGACTGTTGATGACTGGGAACGTGTTGCCTGCTTGGACGAGTCTCGTTTGAAATTGTATCGAGCGGATGGGTGTGTAGTGTAAAGAGGCAACCTTATGAATCCATGGACCCTGCATGTCTGCATGTCAGCAGGAGACAATTCAAGCTGGTGGACGCTATGTAATACTTTGGGTCGTGTGTAGTTGGAGTGATATGAGACCCCTGACACACTTAGATACGAGGGTGGATGCATGTATCCTCGCTAACGGAGGACATTTTGAACATTTCCTGTAACAAAGTGTGTGAAGTCACGCTGGTACGTTCTGTTGCTGTATGTTTCCATTCCATGATTAATGTGATTTGAAGAGAAGTAATAAAATGAGCTCTAACATGGAAAGTAAGCGTTTCCGGACGCATGTCCACATAACATATTTTCTTTCTTTGTGTGTGAGGAATGTTTTCTGAAAGTTTGGCCGTACCTTTTTGTAACACCCTGTATACTGAATTACTTGTTCAGTATCACCATATAGGCCTATTTCTCTCCCCCCCCCCCTTCTCTCTCTCTCTCTCTCTCTCTCTCTCTCTCTCTCTCTCTCTCTCTCTCTCTCTCATCTTCTGCTTCTGACGTCGGCATGTAGACCCGAGCAGCAACACACTCCCACCCCTTCCTTACTATTCGTAACGCATCCTGCTCCCGTCATACCATATTCTGCCACAGTTGATGCTACCCTTCATTAATCTGAACTCACACGTTTACTTTTTATTGAATTCACTTCACTGACTCTAGCTACATCTTGAGTCAACCTTTTCTTTTTCAAATTTAGCTTCCCAAACACACGACATTATATGCTCTGACGCGTAGGGTGTTACAGTTTCGTTGGTTTTTCAGTATTTTCCGCGTGGCTGTTCCATCATCGAGATCCGAATGGAGGCTAATCCGCAATCATTTGCCAATGGAGAGATTAGCTTGACACCTTTCAATTATAGGCCAAAGGCACATGTTCTGTGGATACGCAAGTGCGTCATTTATGTAGTGATTTCCATTGTCTTGTGCATCCTCATGCCGGTGATCTTTGCAAATTCTTCCGCATTTTATAGGCAGTTTCCCACCCCAGAGAATCCCCTGAATCTCTATCCGCTCCTCTACCATCTTTGACAAGGCCGTTGATGTTCATATCTTGCGATGGAAGTCTTTGGTCACCATTGTTAATGATTCTGATTAAAAATTTGAGCAAGGGCTGGGATAGAGTTAGGGGCCCAACACATTTTTGACTACTAATCTATAGTGCTGTTCATAGAGGACATACTCACCTCCAAGATAGGAATCACTTGAAGTTTATTTTTCATTAATTAGCATTCTTCGTTGCTGTTCGGTTTCGGTTTGAAACTGCACCGAGGACACCTTTCTCGTTGGACCTCTGGCCTGAGACAGGCTACTGCAACTATGTACTTTTGGCAACCGAAATGCAAGATCAGTGCAGCTTTTCACAGCTAACGGTCACTTGTAAAATACAAACTAATCAGAATGGACTTCCAGAGTGCGTTGCTGCATTCGTCACCAACTTGATAAATTGTGGGAACTGGTTTGGTTTGTAAGTCAGTGGATGCAAATCCACACTTTTGCATAGATGAGCGATAGGCGAATCATGCTCTGTGCACTGCTGGGAGTAAAGTTCAGACTTGTCACGTGTTGTCAAATAGTACAAAGCGAGAGCAGGTAATGCGTAACTTCACTCTGGAGATGGCAAGCTAATAAGTTTCAGAAAGAATAATAAGTCCGTCGCAAGAAATAAATAAACAGACCCATTTCAAATCCAATTCCACAGCGATGTGATCAACAGAATACCATAATGTCGCGTAATGAAGTGGCTCCCTGGCAATGGAATGGGCCCGAGAAATCAAAGAGTTCGCCCATCTAAGTTGCGCTTCTTGGCCGCCTCTTCCGGCACTCAGCTCAGTGTCCAAGCTTCTTATCGAGGAAGTAATCGATTCCACCTCCATATTGCTGCCTGCTGGTTGAACATCCTCGTCGCCACTTGGCGGAGATACAACAGTTCGTTCCCGGTCACCATTTCTTGCTTCCTCGTCCGACATCACCGTTCCCTCATTTTCAATCCGTCTGTAAGAGTGCTCCAACAATTTGTCTCGTGATTGCTTTAGTCGACATTACTGAACGATTCTCTCCCATGTGCTTACCTTAATATGCTCATAACACCACTTCCCATGCTACCCATTCCACCCTACAGTGCTCCAAATGATCGACCCAACTCCCAATAATTTCATCATTCTGTTCCGATCACCTTTACCCGTCTACAACCGATCAAATCACCTAACTAAAACACAGAATTATCTTAGGCTAGCTGAATCAAGAGATAACATGGAACTTCTGAATACAAATCATCTAAAATAAACACCATAATAGACCAGAACTACTTAACGGCCGAACATAGCGCTTAAGTCCAGTGCCTATCGCACTTACCTACAAGGAGACCATCTGAGACCATCTCCGCAAAGTGAGACCTGAGTTTCTCCTGGCGTATACAACTTTCAAATAACTTCCGGGAATTCAGCCAGGTAACACTTTCAGCGACCGCCGATATTTCGGCGGGAGAACACCCCGCCATTTTCAAGGCAAACTGCCAAGCAGTTTGCCTTGAAAATGGCGGAGTGTTCTCCCGCCGAAATATCGGCGGTCGCTGAAAGTGTTACCTGGCTGAATTCCCGGAAGTTATTTGGACATCTCCGCAAAGTTGCATGACGATCCGGTTCTCCCAACAATCATCACCCCCTTGAGCGCCATATCTACTGTTTCGCTTTCTGATCCGTTTACTGTCCCACACACGTATCCTCTGGCAGCCGTTTTACGTCAGTACTATGTCACCAACCTAGTTCCAACCTCCCATTGTATCCCCTAGCGTCGAAACTCTGGCCTCCTACGGCACCACTGTGACCACGTCCCACTTACGTTATACACTCCTGGAAATGGAAAAAAGAACACATTGACACCGGTGTGTCAGACCCACCATACTTGCTCCGGACACTGCGAGAGGGCTGTACAAGCAATGATCACACGCACGGCACAGCGGACACACCAGGAACCGTGGTGTTGGCCGTCGAATGGCGCTAGCTGCGCAGCATTTGTGCACCGCCGCCGTCAGTGTCAGCCAGTTTGCCGTGGCATACGGAGCTCCATCGCAGTCTTTAACACTGGTAGCATGCCGTGACTGCGTGGACGTGAACCGTATGTGCAGTTGATGGACTTTGAGCGAGGGCGTATAGTGGGCATGCGGGAGGCCGGGTGGACGTACCGCCGAATTGCTCAACACGTGGGGCGTGAGGTCTCCACAGTACATCGATGTTGTCGCCAGTGGGCGGCGGAAGGTGCACGTGCCCGTCGACCTGGGACCGGACCGCAGCGACGCACGGATGCACGCCAAGACCGTAGGATCTTACGCAGTGCCGTAGGGGACCGCACCGCCACTTCCCAGCAAATTAGGGACACTGTTGCTCCTGGGGTATCGGCGAGGACCATTCGCAACCGTCTCCATGAAGCTGGGCTACGGTCCCGCACACCGTTAGGCCGTCTTCCGCTCACGCCCCAACATCGTGCAGCCCGCCTCCAGTGGTGTCGCGACAGGCGTGAATGGAGGGACGAATGGAGACGTGTCGTCTTCAGCGATGAGAGTCGCTTCTGCCTTGGTGCCAATGATGGTCGTATGCGTGTTTGGCGCCGTGCAGGTGAGCGCCACAATCAGGACTGCATACGACCGAGGCACACAGGGCCAACACCCAGCATCATGGTGTGGGGAGCGATCTCCTACACTGGCCGTACACCACTGGTGATCGTCGAGGGGACACTGAATAGTGCACGGTACATCCAAACCGTCATCGAACCCATCGTTCTACCATTCCTAGACCGGCAAGGGAACTTGCTGTTCCAACAGGACAATGCACGTCCGCATGTATCCCGTGCCACCCAACGTGCTCTAGAAGGTGTAAGTCAACTACCCTGGCCAGCAAGATCTCCGGATCTGTCCCCCATTGAGCATGTTTGGGACTGGATGAAGCGTCGTCTCACGCGGTCTGCACGTCCAGCACGAACGCTGGTCCAACTGAGGCGCCAGGTGGAAATGGCATGGCAAGCCGTTCCACAGGACTAAATCCAGCATCTCTACGATCGTCTCCATGGGAGAATAGCGGCCTGCATTGCTGCGAAAGGTGGATATACACTGTACTAGTGCCGACATTGTGCATGCTCTGTTGCCTGTGTCTATGTGCCTGTGGTTCTGTCAGTGTGATCATGTGATGTATCTGACCCCAGGAATGTGTCAATAAAGTTTCCCCTTCCTGGGACAATGAATTCACGGTGTTCTTATTTCAATTTCCAGGAGTGTATTTCCACGCATTCCTCGACCTGTCCCAGGTTAAATTCTCCCGGCATCGCTCCGCAGACAATGAAATCATTCCAGAAGTCTACCCATCCTTCCCATTATTGCCGTGACTAACCACTTGCATGCTGTAGTGACCATTTCCATTAGTTGACAGACTATTCTTTTTCATGCCACGGCCTCTGCAATCCCACTTGTTTCAATTGTAGTAGTTCAGAATTGCTAGCAGCTCACAGCACCATCAGCCTCAAAATATTCAAAACGAATCTCAACAAGATTCGTTTATCTGGGCTGTGATTTTTCAGTGGAGACGACGGTAACGTGAGGAATGCCCCAGAAAAGTGTGACGTACGTAAACAGTATGACTGACGGCGTGAGCTGCAAATCTGCGACTGTTTGCTTATGACGCCGCAGTGTATGGGGTGAATGTCGTCGTTGATTGACTGTCGGTGGATAGAGGGTGACTCTAACAGAACTTCTATTTCGTCTAATGAATGACAGCTTGCTTTAAATGGGGAGACAGGTAAGTTAATGCTGATTAGTTGGGAAAGTGATCTTGTAATGTTCAGAAACACTATTAACTATTTGCCGTTTGACACTGTCACGTCAATTAAATATCTTGGTGCGACGCCGCAAAGTGACACGAAATGGAGCGAACGTGAATGGTCGACTGCGATTTATAGGAAGAACTCTAGGAAAAGTTAGCTCATCTATTAGGGCCATCACACATAAAGTACCTGAGGGCCTTATAGCTCACTTAACGTTTGAGGAATTTTAAAACTACCACTTTGGGTAGATTTGTAGAACATCTTTACTCATTTGATATCTGGCACGTTGTTGATCAGTAAATTTGTTAAAATTGCGCTTTTCGAAAGTCTGCGTTTGGACCGTAACACCAACGTGTGTATACAATATGGTCCACTTATTTTGCGTTTAAATAATTGAATATATCTACTCAAAATTCGAAATCAAATGTAAAGAATACATTTACGAGTAATTCAGTTTCAAAATATAACATTATTAATTTCAAATTGTTATAAAAAAATGTTTTATTTTTCACAAGTGAGGCAAGCAAAAAGTTAATGATTCACTTTCGGCAAACCCATGCTAGCATACATTATGCAGTTACATGTCCTTGACCATATCTTTCTTACAAACTGAGCAGTATCAATCAGGCTGGGTTGGTAGTTATTTCTACTTGGCCATATCAGCAAATAGGTTATTTTTAATCACAATTTCATCACCATTTAAATTACACAAAAAATTACACCATCAGTGAACTCTGAGCTTCCAGTGAAGGCCACTTAGTCTCCCACCTCTACAACCTCCAAATCGACTTTTGGGAACGTCAGCTACGCGGGATAGCCGCGTGGTCTGAGGTCCCTTGCCACGGTTCGCGCGGCTCTCCCCGTCGAACGTTCGAGCCCCCCCTCGGACTTGGGTGTGTGTGTAAGTTAGAGTAAGTAGTGTGTAAGCCCAGGGATCGATGACCTCAGCAGTTTTGTCGCATAGGAACTTACCACAAATTTCCAAAATCTTTGGGAACGTCCTGCACTGCATTCCACTCCCATCTGCCGGAAGCTACAACTACTAAGCTCACAATAAAAATATGAGGCGTAACACCAGCCGGGACATACCTCAGAACAATGGTACGACCCATTGTTGTGTACTGCTCGAATGTCTTACAACCTCATCAGGTTCGACTAGTGGAAGAGTTTGCAATAGTTAAGAGATGTGCTACTAGATTTGTTACAGGTGTGTTTGATCAACGTGCAAGTATTACGGAAGTGGTCCGTGAACACAAATGGTAATTCCAGGAGGAAAGAAGTTCTTTTTGACGATCCCTAGTGAGAAAGCTTAGAGACTCTAGAACGATTCTCTTGTCACCAACACACATCTCGAGTAAAGACCGCGAAGACAAGATAAATTAGTCTTGTACAACGTAAGCAGACTCGTTTTCCCTCGCTGTATTTGAAATGGCGATGGAAAAGGAACGGCTAGGAGTTGTACGAGGTACTCATGCATTATGCGGTAACTTGCGGAATACGTATGTACGTGTAGGTGCAACGTATTTTATACATTTTAGTTGATGAGGTCGAAGAGCGACAACACGCCTGCTGTCGCTCTTCACCTCTAAGGAACTGTACATAAAGCGAAGGTCCAACTATTTCTACGCATTGAAAAGTCGTCGCTTTACGAACTTTTTTTTATAGGCTGGGGCATCCCTGTCTATTTCGATCCGACGTCTACGCGTGTCGAATGCTGCGGCGACATCATAGCCGGAGGCAAACAGCCCTCGGTAGGTTGTCCATTGTGGCCGCATTAGTGGCGCCGCAGGCTGGCTGACACAATTACTGATTGGCTTCCCAGCCATCAAACGGATCCCTGAGGACACTTTACGTCAGACCCATTACGTCATTACCGATACGCCTGCTGCATGCATGAATGCTGATCTCCTCATTTCGTCTATGTACGGCGTTGTTGCGTTACATCGATGCGTTTGACTGCGCAAATACAGTAACACGCTTCACAAGGACAGAATCTGAGGAGCCACTTTGAAACCCTGAGAGAAACTCGTTAGACAATAAGAAACAAGAGATGCCGCAAATACCATTACAGTATATTTATCTACTTTCTTAGTTTAAATGCGGACCGTTTTGGCTAGGACTTTCCCTGTATGTTTTTGGTGTAGAATGAAACGAGTTTACGGTTACTAAATTACTATATTTCCATATCGTAGTTCATAAGTTTAAATATCCGTCACAAAATGGATTTATGCAGATTATTACGACACGTATACGTTATGTTACGACACTGGCGTAACCTGTGACTTGTCTAGTACAAGAAGACAAACAAAAAACTATTTCAGTACTTGGTTCTTAGTTTTGTCGCGGTCTTTGATGGAAAGGATGAACCAAAATGTAAATGTAGTACTAAAGCACATCCAACTTCCACTGATAAAAAAGACCTGACGGAAACTCATCACCAGAGTCACTCAGATATCAGCCATCACCTCTGCCAAGCAAAATGTCAGAAAGATAACCTGTCACAAAGCCAACGAAATTATGGAAAAGGAGATGTAAAATCGCTTTCTGTACACAGGGAAAGAGGCCGTCAATTGCAGGATAAATATTAAATAAAACAAAAATAAATTAACGGTTTTATGTTTTGACAAGGGCAATATCAATGTAATCAGGAATAGAGCAATATACATACATAAAACTTTAGGCATCTTTCAAATCAATAATGTAATTGACATACCTAGTATCCCAACAGTCAGAAAACAAAAGGAGGTTAAATACAATTCATATAACATGAACTACGTGCTGACCGTTTAAGGAGGCAAGAAACATTGCAGGAATGAGCCCCCAAGCAGCTTCGTTCAGGTCACAACCAAAACAACACAAAAATAGAACCTCTCTCAGAGCTACAGTGAACTGAAGGAACAGTCCAACTTTCAAACTCAACAAAAATCTCTTTAAAAAAACTTACAGATTCAATAGTAATAAAATAAATGACAAATAATCATAAAATAATAATAATAATAAAACATCAGAGTTAACGCAACGTAAAAATTCAAGGTAGAATCGTACTTGCCTCATCAGACATACAAAACCTATTTTCCTTTGTACCAATAGATCCTGTCCAACGTACACAAATTAAAAAAAAAAGTCTTCTATACGCATTATGACTTTAATGGACCATTCACACTTTCGTAAGTACAGGGTGTTTCACAATTTATGTTACTTACGTTTAGAGGTTGCAGAGGGGCTTAGTACATCAAGTTTTACATAGGACCCATGTCTGGAAATGTCTTACGACACTACAGAGCGTCAAAGTTATAGTCGATGGTGGTTGATTCCGTGATGATGTTATAAACTTCCAAGGATGATGGAGATGGATAAATGGATCACTTTGAGGGAAGCGTTTCTGGTTCGGAAACGAACAATTCGAAAGCTACAAGCGAAAATCATTCTAATACCTCTGACAGTGAAATACATATACTGGTACTGATGTTGCTAATATTGTAGAGTACTTTCAGAGATCGTAGTATGGACCACAACAGGAAAAAATGTCCATTGGCCTCTAAAATCCATACCTCAAAAGCTATGAGCACTTGTTCACCTTCGCTAGTGTAAAATACATCTCTACTGAACAATTTCTCGTACCTCTTAAGGTATGGAGCTGAGTGCTAAGTATGTCTAACTGCCATGCAAAGTACATGGATCTTTCATTTGTGGGTGGACTGAACTTCGGTTCTCTCGACCTCATGGCGCCAAATGGTGAGCTACGTGAAAGCGATGAAGCACCTCCAATGTGTGCAAAAACCGACAATAGCTGGGAGAGCGGTGCAACTGACTCCACGCTCTTGCATACCACGTTCAACTGAGGCCAGCAACTAAGAGCGACATGGCAGTTGATCGGTCTCAACAGGACCGTCTGAGGCCGATATGATGAAGTATTAATATCTTCAGACGCAAAAGCATACACATATCTTCTCCATCCTCTGCAGTTCAAGGCTTAGGGAGCATATCTGCTCCAATATCACTTAGTCAAAGTTGACCTCTTTCTTGGCCGTGCTACATGTCTTCTTGCCGAGAGCATTTACCTGTTTACAGTTTCTGGAATTCTGGTTTGATGCATTCTCATGAAGTGTTGTCTCCATTCTTCCCACTGTTCTTCAGTCTTTTCATTTAAATTATAAATCCACAATTCTGCACGGATGTCATTTCTGAGTGGTCTCTCCTTCAGCAACCTTTGAAGGTTCTTAAGAAAATCTCATTTCTGCTGACTGTATGTTATTTTTACCTCTGTTTCTCTATAGCACAGGAATGGCCATTGTTTTATACAGTTTCAGTTTGTGACATTTTCGAATTTGGTTTTTTCAGGATTTGTTTATAGTCACACATATATGTTGAAATACGTTGTTTTTCTTTTCTGTGTCCACACTTCTATCAGTGCCTAAAAACTGGAGACTTGCACAAGAACCCTGTTTTCGATAATGCAACTTTTGTTTTACAGCAGATACTTTTAGATTATTGTTTTTGCTATAGGTTCAGAGTCTCCTAAACATGAATCTTCCGAAGATAATTTTGGACTATGAAACTTCTTCTCAAGTCAAATAACTTACACACAGTGTTGTAAGCCTACCGCTGCATTGCGTAACGCAGTTAAATCGTCTCTGTAAAGGATAACATTTAGAAGGTATTTTCTTTCCAGCTGTATACCTTCATGGACTTCAGTCTTCCAGAGACAGCTACAACATGGATGTTAAAAGAGTCAACATCACTGTGTCACATCTTGATTTGTTATTAACTTAACTCTTTTTGAAGTGTCTGTATTTACAATTATTTTGATGTCTTCGTGTTATATGCCTGTCTAAAATACATGGGATCCACCATTGTCCATAGTCTACCTCTCATGACTAAGTCAAAGATTTTTTTGTATCTATGAAAGCAAAATGTGTTTTTAAATTGACTTCTTTCACCAAAACGATTTTCATTCCGCATGAGAGTGTGCGATGATTTGAAATTCCTGTGCAGAGTAAAACTGTATGTCACACTCGGTCAAACAGCGCATCTGCTCCAGCACCATCTCACCGAATTTTGATGTCCTGCGATATTGTTGCCAAGTAACAGCAAGAACTCCATTATTGAACATAAGCGAGATATGTAGATCGCAGCTGTATGAAGCAAGAGACTGCTGCCGCATAAACGAGAGTGGCAATAGATGTACACTGCAGAGCGAAATAAACTGGTACACCTGCCTAATATCGTGTAGCGTCCTCGCGAGCAAAGGAAGGGCCGCTGCACGATGTGGCATGGACTTGACTAATGTCTGACGTAGTGCTGGAGGGAACTGACACCATGAATCCTGCAGTGCTGGCCATAAATCCGTGAGAGTACGAGCAACTCTTCTGAACAGCACCTTGCGAGGTGTTCCTGATTTGTTCAATAATGTCTGGGGAGTTCGGTGGCCAGCGCAAGTGTTTAAACTTGGAAGAATGTCCCTGGAGCCACTCTGTAGCAATTCTGGACGTGTGGTGTGTCGCATTGTCCTGCTGAAATTGCCCAAGTCCGTCGGAATGCACAATGGACATGAATGGATGCAGGTGATCAGACAGGATGTTTACGTACCTGCTACCTGTCAGAGTCGTATCTAGACGTAACAGGGGTCCCATATCACCGCTACTGCACACGCCCCACAGCGTTAAAGTACCTCCAGCAGCTTGAACAGTCCCCTGCTGACATGCAGGGTCTGTGGATTCATGAGGTTGTCTCCATACCAGTAGTCGTCCATCCACTCGATACAATCTGAAACGAAACACTCCCGACCAGGCAACATGTTCCCAGTCACCAACAGTCCAATGTCGGGGCTGACGCGCCCAGGCGGGGGCTAAAGCTTTGTGTCGTGCAGTCATCAAGGATACGCGAGCGGGCCTTAGGCTCCGAAAGCCCATATCAATTATGTTTCACTGAATGGTTCGCACGCCGACACCTGTTCACGGCCCAGCTTTGAAAACTGCAGCAATTTGCGGAGGGGTTGCACTTCTGTCAAGCTGAACGATTCTCTTCAGTCGTCGATAGTCCCGTTCTTGCTGAACGTCGTAGATTTGATGTTTTACCGGATTCCCGATAGTCAGGGTGAACTCGTGAAACGGCGGTACGGGAAAATCCCCACTTCATCGCTACCTCGGAGATGCTGTATCCCATCGTTCGTGCGCCGACCATAACATCACGCTGAAACTGACGGAAATCTTGATAACCGACCATTGTAACAGCAGCAACCGATCTAACAACTGCGCCGGACAGTTGTTGTCTTACGTAGGCGTTGCCGACCACAGTGCTGTATTCCGTCTGTTTGCATATATCTGTATGTGAATACGCATGCCTATAGCAGTTCTGTTTGGCGCTTTAGTGTACAATAGCCGCCTTTTTACGATGCTAGATGGGTGTTATGACATTGTAGAATTGACAGCGTGACAATAGCATCCGTTAACAATCCCCAATCCCCGGTACGGGGAAAGGCTTCATCTCGTAAGCGGAAAACAGAAAACACAACAGACAGGAGCACTCGCCCACCTCTCCAGGTTAATTCATAAATCATTTTCCTTTTCTTGTTTATTTTCTGTCAGTTTTATATTCCCTCTGTTCCAGCTCCTCACCGATATATTGGTATGACAAAGGTAATGTGAAGCCTGTGCTAATACAAAGAAGGATATGGCGCACTGATTCCATTAACCTGCAATGTGTACTAGCCACATATTTAACCGCTGGTGGGATAGGTATCCTGTGCTTTACAGCCCGCTACCCATGTAACATATGAAGATTTGACTATCCTACTAGTTTTCATACCCTTACTGATGTCATCATTGTTCTTTTTTTTCGTTGGTATTGCATGTACCACAGTTATACAAAGTTATCGATTTCTTATTCAAGCCATGTTTCACGACATTTCATTATTCACAGTATACCATATCGACTGCTGATGACAAGAGCTGGAATTTTACGTACTACCAAATCGTAAAACAGACATGCATTCGTGCTGTGTCGTATCATAAGACGTGCATAATGGGGAAGAAAAACAATAAAAAATATGCAGTATAAAAATTGATGTCTATATTCATTTCTGTTTTGTTCTAAAACAGGACACAACAAACAATTTCTCCGAATTTTCTTCAGTTAGGCTGCTTACTTTATCAGACAAAACATTTTGGTTCATAGGTAATGACCTTTCTGCGTAACAAGAAGTTAAATGTGCATACTCAAAGAAGGTCATTTCGGACAAGGCCAAATCTGGTTGAAAATCTTACACTTTCGCTAAAAAATATTTATTTGTCAACTTCATAAATTTAGAATGATTATCTAATCCGATAACTTTGTTAATCTCATCTTTTTGCAACATCCCTATCGGATGATTGCAAAGAGTTTTCAACGTCTTCAATATTGTTAGGGATTCCACCAGTTAACTGTAGCTTTCTACCTCGTTATTGCCACAGGCAAATGCGCTATATTTGGTTTAATGTAGATCAAGTCTTTCTTCACACCTATTTTCTTCCGTGCCCCTTTCGTGTCATTAATGCAAGCTGCATTACTGGCTTAGAAAGGGTCTATGACGCCCACCCCTTCTCCCCAAGAAGAAAATTAACATCATCAAAATTATAACATTAAAAAAGGGCATCATTCATTCAGCTACCCCATCTGATTAAAACAGGTTGTGATGGCAAAGCAAATTCTGGCAGATATGTCTCTAAATGCTGGAACACGGACAGGTGCTTTCAAGAATAGCTTCAATAGGAGAAAATATCAGCATACAGCTAAATTAATGCTGTCAAAATTATTAAACCTTTTTATATTGTGCATCCAATTACCTTGTTTGTGGAGGATATCAGCGTATTCACATTGTCATATTCTGGACGTATTCTTTCAGCTACACGATGTAGCCCAGAGGCTAAACGTATAACGCGCTTTGCGTTAGGATAAAAAATTTTAATTGCTTTCGCAGTCTTTAACATTTACGAGGAAATATCGCTTAGCAACAACATGTTGCTTAGCAACTAGAGAACTATTTTCAATTTAAATTCTTTGGCACGAAGCGTATTAACTTCTACTGACCTCTACTGAGCCGAACTCCGGCGCTTGAGTTCACTATGAAATCTACAGACTGCAACAATATTCGCAAAATTACTCATTTTCTGCATTTTTGGCGTAATCGATATCAAATTAACCAATAAAAGACGCTCTCATGCAAGTTATTGCAATATACGTACTGAGGCCAGAAAAAATGTACAACATGCATTTCGTCCACCTTCATGCAGCTACTCGTATATTGACGAAATCTTCGAAATATGTATTATAGGCCTACAAATGGCCAAAACATGAAAACAAGCATTCAACATGCATTTTCATGAAAGTCCGGGGTCTGTTGATGACAGTGGTGTATGTATTTCAAGTTTAATCATTTTATTTAAAGAAGTACACATCTTTTACAACATCCATAAAGCGTTTGCACTTCGAAATTTAATACTGCTAAAAATTGTTTTAAGATTGACACAGCTTATTTTAAATCGCTAGTTTCCCATTTCTGAATAAAATGTTTAACTTTTACTAAAAACTTTATGTTTGATAAGTTATTTGTAGTTAAAATTTTCGTGGTCAGGAATATTTCAGTCTTAAAACGTAATTCTTTCGAAATTTCTGCGCCATAGTTTTGTAGTTATGATTTTTCTGTTTCTAAAAATGTATATGTTTATTGAAATTTCCGCTCTTTTGCTAATTATTCAATTTAGAAAATTCCACTTTCTCGAAAATTTTCGGCAAACTTTGAGATACCTGTGCACACTACAACTTCCCTCTCATAATGTTATAGCTATTACTTTGTCATTTTCTAATTGTAGAACTTACGAGTTCATGCAACGTTGCTTCACTTTCCTTTCACGCATTACAGTTACGTACTGCTGGCTGCATGAAATCAGGTGGACACAGCGAATGCGAACACTCACTTCACACTTGACGGGTGACGATTGTTCTAGGCATCTATGTTTGGTCACTGTGCGCTCACAACAAAATAAGTTCGATGTGGCTCATTCCACAGGCATTCTAGAGGCTCTGTGCAACACGTGTGCGTAATCCTTAATCGGGTTTCCACCATGGTTTTAATTTCGCAACCAATTGGTGGTTGAAAAAAAATGTATATGTATCTTACATGTATTGAAAGAGAGCTGTTTTATTTGTGATGTCAATTTTCTGGTAGTTTTGCCCATAAATGTGAATGAAATTGTGAATTTGATAAATGTACTGAACCTCCGTAGTATCGATGTAACCATATTCACTGTAAGTCTCTTCTTGAGACCACAGATCGTGGTCAGAGAAGTTAGTTTTACTTTGTCAGAGAAACTGTCAATGTGTGATAGATGGTCTGGCAATGTACTTGGGTTGAAAAGGATGGAAGCTGGCCTGCCATGCAGTGGAGGCAGCAGTATTTAGAAAGGATTTTGCAATAATTTTGACGGAAAATACTAAATAAGTGGGATTGTATTAATGGAGAAATTATGTACGTCAGCGTGTAACGTAATACAGTTATATTTTTAATTCTGTAGTTTCTTATGATTAGAACGTTGCATATGACGGGAATTCGCTGTAGAAGTTTTATAATACAACATACGGTTTTTCCTTATGTTTTAAACGTGTGTCAAGGAAAGTAATTGTGCACAGGAAAGTTATTAAGAAATATTTTGCCGATTTGTTGAGTTGAGAACTTTATGAAAGGGCGTATTATTGCTAATGAAGCATATTTATACTTGGAGTCTTTGTTCTCGTTTATCAATCGTTAAGCTTAGTTCCTTATTTTACACTGTTAACTTTTATGAATGTTTCTGTATACTCGCATTGCACATAGCGAATTGTGTGCTGCGGAAGCATTTTTATGAAAAGTGAGAACATACCGTCTGGTATTGCAAATCGCAAGTACAGTAAATGAAATTCGATTTTCGACAGTTTCATCTTTATCCTCATAGCAACAGGTTACCAGTTCAGAGGTATCGTCTAGTAAAAGATGTAAGAAAAGTACTATCTTGTGAGCATTATCATAAAGTGAGATACGTTATCTTATACGTCCTTTTCTATGTAATTACAATAAGGATTGTGATACAGTCATTGTTTGCAAGACTGAAGATATACAGTATTCAGGACCAACATTTTAATCAGTATCTTTTGCACTCAGAATGCATATACAAATTGAATTGAAAATGGATTGCTCTCTCTCAGGCGATTGTTTGACATGCTGGTTATAATTTGTTCATCATAATATTAAGTCAGGTAGTCAGGAGTCATAAAAGACGTACACTCGCGTAGTTGCCCGCTTGACTCACGTATATCTTACTACTAAGTTACGTTAAGTGAAGCTTTAAGGTATAAACAGCCATCAAAGTTTCCTTAGTGATGTTTTTGCTACGTAGTTTTTAATTTCAAAATCGTGAACAGTAACAGCCGCTGCAGCGTTGTGATCTGATTATCGCACTGTTAACACGCAGTATCAAAATGGCTGCGGCTGCTTTCTGTTCCGTTGTGAAACACGCGCGTGGAACACGGTTAAAAAGTGCCGAGAAATAAGCTGCTCTTAATGGCTGGCTCTGAGCACTATGGGACTTAACATCTGTGGTCATCAGTCCCCTAGAACTTGGAACTACTTAAACCTAACCAACCTAAGGACATCACACACATCCATGCCCGAGGCAGGATACGAACCTGCGACCGTAGCAGTCGCGCGGTTCCGGACTGCGCGCATAGAACCGCTAGACCACCGCGGCCGGCTGTTCTTAATGTTTTTCATAAATGTACGGAGATAATCGGCTTTCTAGTTTTTCCAGCATTGTATAAAATGAGTTGATAATCAAACTCATGTTGAACGTACAGCGCCGTCGGTTGATTCAAACCTGTCCAGTGCCGATTTGAAATACCTACGTCTCGTTATTATAAAACTCATAATTTTTCATGAATCACGCACTAGTTCATGTTTCTAATTTCATGTTTCTAATTATATATTAGACGCGAAATTCCTGTTCCCATTTCTAATTAAAAATTCTTAATTATCGAAGTTTTATGAAAGTCTGTTCATAAAAGTTGTTTAAATTAATGAAACGTAACAATTTAATTTTTAAGGTAAAAATGAAAAGCGAAATTCTCTTTATTTGGACTATGTCAACCGTTTTGTACCAGAGCGGTAGATATAAGTGTCGTAGAAACATGAAAAACAATCATTTACACAACATCGAGCACATCATACAAATGCTACACTTTTACATATGCTACTGTACCATTACAATATGAACCCAACAGAACTGATCTGGAGCCAAGCTATAGGATTTGGCCCGGGAAGTAGCAAGACTGTTAAACTACCAGACGCGCTGGAACTAACGCACGCAGCATTTTAACACCTCACTGCCAAACGCTGGCGGGATATAGAACGGCTCGTCATAAAGAAAATCCAGTGTCGGGTTGGCTTCGTGGATTCCGTTGTTGATAAGCTCGTTATCAACGTAGAAGGTGACACATTCAGAATTGAAATGTATTTCTCGGATTCGGATAAGGAAGGAGTTAAGAGATTGCAGACGACTGACTGTAAGTATTATTTTCAGTGGCTTCAATATTTAACTATACGGAGAAATCCTTCTTACGTCACACACAACTTACGCAGAAAAAATACCCTGTGGTTAAGTCAGTAATTTTCTACAATAGTATGTTAGCTAAAAACGAATACGTGTTGCAGTTTTCGTCTAGTAGTGTAAGAAGCGTATTGTAAGAGATTTGCAGTGTATTATCTCATTCTGCTTAAAAATTAAATGACATTTGAAGCTGTATTAATCCTCTGCTCCTCTCTCTTTACGTGTGAACTGAAGCTGGCCACGTGACTGCAGGCTAGCTGTACCAGCTGACCGACCAGTGCTCTCCAAGATAAAAGCGCTGGTAAAGCGGTTGTCCCGCATTATCGCTAAGTCGATGTGCGCGTAACACACAGCCCAAAATGTACCCTTATTATCGTACTTGACAGTACTCGCGACAGCTTGGTTTGCAGTCCCACGTGAAACGTAAATCGAATGAGGTTCCAGCAAACACGAAATAATACATAGTGCAATGTTTACATCAGGTTTATTCTTATGATGAACGGATTATAGCCTGGATTTCGCATCGTGTAACGTGTGCTTCACACACTTTCGTTTTTATTTAACTTTAAGGTAGTTCTGCACTGAGATTTAATATCAATGTAATTTTTATACATTTATCAGATACCAACCAGGGACCTGCAAACATGATTTTAGAAGTTCTGAACGTTATCGCTTCAATTCTCGTATAATCAACTAAAATATCTTTGAGCAGAAATGGCAGGGCTGCATTGAATGCCGGACATTTGCCACGCTGGACATTTGCCACGCCGGACATTTGCCACACTTGCCCCTTCGTCAGGTAGCTTGAGTAGCGATCCCTCGGGTAAGGGACGCCCTTCCTCGTACTTCTTCTGTCCACTTTCAAACCGCCGTCTCCACATCTTACTCGATACTACCAGTACGTAAGGGACCTTCTTCTCCGAAATCTTGGCGAAATACAGAGCTTCTTTTCCGAAATCGAAGTATTTATATCTTGTGGGAAACGAAAGCAATACCTACGATTATGACCAGTATAAATATAGATTCCTCTGTCTGTAAGATAGCTTCCTTTCTCGCTTACTGATTGCGATAGAAGCAGTCCATCGACAGCGGAGCAACAAGAAAGGAACGATGTAAAGAGAATGCGAATGTACGCTATTCCTGGCCGAGCGGTTCTAGGCGCTTCAGTCTCGAACCGAGCGACCGCTAAGGTCGCAGGTTCGAATCCTGCCTCGACCATGGATGTGTGTGATGTCCTTAGGTTAGTTAGGTTTAAGTAGTTCTAAGTCCTAGGGGACTGATGACCACAGCTGTTAAGTCCCATAGTGCTCAGAGCCATTTGAACCATTTTTTTTACGCTGTTCCTTTTCTATCACTACATTTGTGCCTACTTTAATTACTACAACTGCATGCCCAAAAGACAATAAGGAAAGAAGAAATGGGAATGTGAATGTTTGATATGAAGGACGACATACTGCATATTAATTTACTCTATAAAATCCGATATCCCCTGTGGCGAAAGATTAGTTAATAAAGTGTAGCGGGACAATGTTCAAAACATGACTGAAAATACGTTCACTAAATAGAGATAAGAACATCTATTATTGACATGTCATCTAAAGTCGACGTACAATTTTAATATGTTAGAAATAAGGAAATGTAGTAACACAGAATGCTATGCTTGTAACGTACGTTGTTATTCTACATTGTTTAGCTCTGGTATTTACAGGGTCACAGGGAAAGCATCTAATGTTTTGGAGGAAAAAGCCGTAATTGTAATGACCTGCACTACAACAGAAACAAGAAGCACAACTTAAGGAAAAATAATGTAATGTGTGTTTCAGTTCACAAGCGACATTGAAGCAGATAGTTCCTGTGACTTAGGATGGGCAGAGGCTATATCCGACAACAGGAATAAATTAATAACTGGCTCCTTTTATCGACCCCCCGGTCTCAGATGAAACAGCTGCTGAACAGTTCAAAGAAAACTTCAGTGTTATCACAAATAGGTACGCTACTCATACAATTGTAGCTGGCAGTGACTTCAATCTACCTTCCGTATGTTGACAAAAATATATTTTCAGACCCTATTGTAGATAGAAAACAACTTTCGTAATTGTTCTAAATGCTTTTTTAAAAATTATTTTGAACAACTGGTTCACGAGGCCATTCAAATTGTAAATGATCACAAAAACACACTTGACCTCTTAGCCACAAATAATCCTGAGCATCACGACGGATACAGGGATTAGTGAACACACAGTCGAGCGAGGCTCAACGCTGTAACAAAGAAATTCACCAAAACTAAACGCGAAATATATCTGTTTGTAAAAGCAGCTAAAAATTCGGTTGACGTCTTTCTAAGAGACAGTCTCCAATCCTTCCAAACTATGTAAGTGAAGACCATATGTGGCTTAAGTTCAAAGAAATAGTGTCAACAGCACTGGAGAGAATCATACCAAATAAATTAATAAAAGATGAAACTAATCCCCCATGGTACACAAAACACAACAGAAAGCTGCTGCAGGAGCACCGAAAAAGGCACGTATAATTTAGACGAACGCAGAATCTCCAAGATTGGCGAAGTTTTACTGAGGCTCGAAATTTGGTGCGGATTTCAATGCGAGATGTTCCAAGTAAACCAATGGAAAGGCTCAGTAAGTACCCTTACTGCGCGACAGCAATGAGGAGGAGGTAAAATCGTGGCAAATGTCCGCACTAAGGATGGGCAAACCCGTTCATCCTTGGGAACTAGTTCACTGCTGATCGTTGTTTTTTTTTTTTTTTTTTTTTTTTTTGGTAACCGCTCATTTTTACTCGTTCACCGTTCATTTGTGCTTGGTATATGGTTCTTGTCAAAAACTGAAAACTAGTAGTGTAGGTGACTGAAGGATGGAGGGCACCAAGAGAGGGCACTTGCCTCCCCCCCCCTCCCCTAGAGTATAGAGTTTTTATTCATTACAGAATTCTCACACACTATTAGAAGTAATTTCTGTGATTCCGCAGAACCTCTCGTTTAGCCAACTGTAGCCTTGTGTGGCTGATCGCAGGGGAATAATACAGGGTGGAGCACGGAACACCGGCCCCGAATACAGACTACTCGCCAGTTACGGACTATGTGTTGCCCGTTACAAGCAGATACAGCATGCAGACAAACATGTAATAATTAGGCAGTGAAGAAACAACAAGCTAGTGCAAGCAACAATTGCGAAACAATCGATGGCGATGTGTAGAGAGCTGGAGAAGAGAACATGAAAATCTCACGCGACGCACATGGGCTATAGCTCATGTAGTCTTGTAAACCTGTTGGTGGCTGTTTCCCAACTTAATAGACCACAAATTTCTTGTATAAAATTCTTCGTTTCGACTTCCACTACATAGCTGTACCAAGTTGTAAACAATAATCGTTTACACCCTATATATACTTCACGTTGTCTCTGAGTTCGTAGGCGAAGTAGAGACTTTATGGAAGCATAAAATAAAATGTGGTTTTCTCATCATTCTTGGCGGTGTGCTGACCACACGCCCCTCCTATCCGCATCCTCAGCTGAGGATAGCACGGCGGCCGGTTGGTCTCGATGGGCCACTTGTGGCCTGTAGACGGAGTGCATCGTACTTGCGTCACAGTAAAAATTAGGTTTTTATGTTGTGTTATTAAATTTAATGCAGAATAATAATAATGAAGTTTGCAGTAATAAAGGTTTTGGTTTGAAAGCACCTTCTGAACAAATGTTTTTGAGATAATAAGTAAGTACGATTTTATGGCAATCTATGTCTTTTCAAATGGAGAGGCACCGCTTTTCCTACTGAGCCAAAATAACCCACAACCAACTTTTTTTTTTTCAAAGAAAGCAAAGTAGCAGGTAATGTAAATTGGAAAAAACCAAACTCAAAAATAATTAGAGCCTTCCTAATTGTAATGTTTTGCATATGAAAGATACACGAAAATCGTTTTATATGAATTTTCTTACACTAAAAATTAAGCAAATTATTGAAAGTTGGTTGCTAAATCAAGTCGATGAAACCAAAAAATACATGAATAACAAAAAAACTTGCCTTGTTATAAGTATGTCTTCTGCTGTTCATCGATATAATGAAGTGAGCTGATATGCCCTTTTGTTACCTGAAAAGACGTACCTATTAGATACAACGTAATTTTTACGTAATTTATGTAACTATAAAATACTTTTTGATTACCCGTCGTTGGACGCTGAATAGCCAGAATCAAGTGCAAGAACAGTTTGAAGCACATGTAAAATGGGCGAGCGCAGTGAACGAAACTAACAACTGGATACTGAACTAACTAGGAACAGTCGGCAGTGGAACTGAGACAGGTGGTCATGCGAAGAACGACGAGTGCGGCCGAGGGAGACCGAGACTGAGACGAGGACGCGACCGAGGCTGGAACGAGAACTGCCGAAGTGACCGCCGCGACCAAAGTGAACTAGTGAACTATGAACCGATCGTTCCTCGTTCCCGGGAACTATAAGTAGACCGCCGCGACCGAAGTAAACTATGAACCGATCGTTCCTCCTTCCCGGGAACTATAAGTAGACCGCCGCGACCGTTCCATGGAATTCGTTCCTCGGTCCTTTCGTTCATCTTGGTGAACCGTTTCTTTGCACCCGTTCGTTCACGCACTACCCATGTCTAGTCTGCACGCCGGCTGCATTAGCTAGTCACCAGCGAGGGCCTCTACGGATGAATGCCTTATGAATGCCATGTACAGTGCGACACGCGGTCAACATTACCGTGGGCAGAGCTTAACCGGGAAGGTTGAGTTTGCACGCGCCACACGGCCTGCAACATTGACGGCGGCCGGCGGTGACTGGCCTGCCCCTGGGGGCAGCCTGTTGCTGCCAGCTTCCACCTGCCACCTGCCAGCTGTCCCCGGTAAACAGGCTGCTGGCTGCCCAGCCGGGTAAACAGGCGTGTTTTGCAGCCGCCTCCCTGCTGGCCCGGGCGACTTCATCCATCCATCACGTCGGCGGCCGCTCCTGCTCTGATTAATGAGTCGGCGCTTTTATCGCCGCAATTTGCGGAGACAAAGTGAAGGAAATTATGGCGGCCCAGACAAGGCCATAAAGGAGTCTCCGGTTCCCTTCCCAGCGGAATGGCTCGTGCCGGGAAAGGCGACGACGTCTGGAGCTGTCCATTACACACTTCCGTGTGGGGGATGCTTGGTGAGGGTGTCCATCGAAAAAAGCCTCTATTGCTGGTGGTCGTTATCCGTCAGCATCTTCATCTAAGTCTACATTTGTGCTCCAAGAGATAGCGTGCTGTGTGCGACATTAGCTACGAAGTTTACCCCTCTCCCCGCCCTCATACCCCTCCCCTCACTAACATCATAGCTCATATCTTATGCATGCTCTCTTTTTTTAAACTTAATCACCCCTTTTTAGTAATACATTTATTATAAGGAAGACACACAAAGACTTATTATTATTATTATTTTGAGCATTTCCTCCTTACAGAGGCTTATCTCCAACATAATAATTTACTTGGAAATTACAATACGAACAATAAACGTTCTTAGACCATATTTTCAAAATATTCCTCCAGGTGTTTCGATTTTGTGTGTCCTCTTCCGCTGCGCCCATTCTCCTCATTGTGTGCTCTACATTTTGGAGCCAGGTGGTCATAGGTGGTCCTCTTCTTCTCCCCTCCAGTTCCCACTCCAGTATCAATTTTGGTATTCTGGTTTTCTCCATTCGTCGTACGTGCCCGTACCACTGTAATTTCTTCCTACCCATTACGTCATGTATTTTTTCTTGGAGATTCTTGCCGATCTTCTCCAGAAGTCCATGTCTAGAGTTTGTAATTTTTTAATGAGCTTCATGTTAATTGTCCAGGTCTCCGTTCCATACAGAACCACGCTCTCTAATATGGATTTGTATATTAATTTTTTAGTTCTGCTCATTACATTCCTGCTCCATAAGACTGAATTAAGCATCCCAATGACCCTCCGTCCGCTACTAATTTTTTTATTGATTTCTATCTCTCATTTTCCCTCGATTTCTAAAATGGATCCCAAATTTCTTTCCTTCAATGTGTAGCTCATCTGTATTCAAGTATTCTGTTTTTTGGTAATTAATCTTCAAACCCCAAGACACAAAGACTTCTTTTCCTTTTTTGCGTTGTAGCGATGCCAGCTTGCTTTTAGGCATTGTGGAACATCAGCATTCCCTGTTTCTACTTGATATTATAGATAACATTTAATATGATGAGTTGTGGCCGCGCGGTTCTAGGCGCATCAGTCCGGAACCGTGCTGCTGCTACGGTCGCAGGTTCGATTCCTGCCTCGGATATGTGTGTAATGTCCTTAGGTTAGTTAGGTTTACGTAGTTCTAAGTCTAGGGGACTGATGACCTCAGATGTTAAGTCCCATAGTGCTCAGAGCCATTTGAACCATTTTTTGGTGAGTCCTCTTTACTTTCTTTCTTTGTACTTTTACAGTAAGCAGGATGTTCGGAAATTTCAGTTACAAACATCTAGTACTTGTAGAAGAGAGTGAGTACATAATACTTTGAGCAGGGACCAATGTTCGGAAACATGCCTTTTCCGTTCTACGCTGGATTGAGTTCAGACGTTTAGCTCATCTTTTGCTTGAGGAACTGATTTAGGAGTGCCGCATTAAAATTATTAGGTAACAATTAGAAAGGAAACGATGCGAAACGTCCGTTTATCACTTATACCCATTTGTTTGTATTAACACTTAAAGATTACGTGTTTACATATTTCCAAAAGGAAAAGAATCCGCATACTGAACGTAAAAAACGGTACTGATGTATTACAACACCGGCTCGATGTGCGACCAGCAACGTTGTTACAAGCATTGTACACATCATTCTGCCTTCCTTATTGCACACGCGGAAAGCACCTCTGCGACTTTTCTCTTTCCCTCTACTGCCTCAGCCAGGCATATCGAATAGAGGAAATATAGTCCAAGAATGTAGTTCACGAAAAAACGTTTTTAGCGTCATATCCGAGAACAAGACACGTCTGGTGATTTCAAATGGTTCGACGGCAAAGGTACACACGCAGAACGTACTCAGCTTTTGATGGTGAAAGAACTTTGTGATAATTCCTTTATATCTAGTTCTTTTGAATGATTATGATGTCACTCCGCACTTAATAAATAGTACAATCAAGCTGCATTAACTAATACATAATCAGTTCTCTTTGCCAAGGCTTACCAATTTGCTAAAATATGCCTCATATAAACCAGGTGACTATTTGAAATCCCGCTGAAATTTGTTTTATATTGGATTCTCTGTCGTGGATATTAGGTGGAGCAATTTCGTTCACGTGCGTGGTGTAAACAGAGTGATGTTTTAGGCATTCCTTTACAGATTATCATTATTGCAATTATTTTCTATCCTAATAATGAGTTACTTTTTAAGTTCAACTAACGAAACACACATATGTAAAACGATAAACTAAAAAAACACGATAATGTAAAACATTAAATAACAATTTAAAACATAAAACAAATGTAAGTAAAATTAATAATTAGAATAGTAATGAAAGTTTATTTTGATAACGTATGTTAAGAATACTCCGATAGCACATCGTGTGCAGCATATTTTCCAAAAAGAGTATTCCAGTAAACAGCTTGAAAGCTTCTTCAATTCATGTTGTAACAAAACGTTCATTTCTCAAAATTAATAAATGAAGATTGGGTATTTTGCAAAAGTTCAAATTATTACAAAAGCTGAGCCTACAGTTTTGAGTAACATTAATTACATATCAACTTTCATGCAGAAACATTTTCAGTATATTATGGTTTCGACGATATTCCCTCTAAACCTAATATGCCAAATTACCTTTCGGGATGTGTTTTGTCCCTTAAAAGTGAAATTGGGCACAAATAAAATAATACATATTGCTCTGTTTTGCGCTCTCTACACACCAAGTTTCATAAAAGTCGTTCGTTGACACTTGGGAATGTTCCATTGTCAGTTGGTAGAGCACTTGCCCGCGAAAGCAAAGGTTGGGAGTTCGAGTCGCGGTCCGGCACACAATATCCAAGGATATTAAGAGGATCAGTAATTTTTGCATCTAAATTAGATTCAAATATGAAGAAAAACTTAGAAATCAGTGCTGCCTTTAAACGGGATTCGTAGACCATTTAAGGTAAGATACTTGCCTACCTGCTACAGAGGAGATAAGGACGGAAATGAGAAAAACTTCTTTTGTAGCTCTCACGACTGATGACACACTCTAATGATACTTGTTCTGCCTTACGTATTGTTAATAACAGAAATATTTGAGAATTGTTTGTGGATTCTTTAATCCAGAAAAATAAAGCGCTGATGGATTATCAAACCGAAGTTTAGAATAATAGGACATAATCTTTCAAGGAAAATGTCAAAAACTATTAGTTCAGATATTTGACGGTACAGATTTCATGAAAGATAGAAAAGCGGAAATTGTAGCAAAAATAAAAGCAGGCTAAGGTAAGGCATATTTCATTCACTGTTGTGCAAATCAACTTAATTTAATATTGAGAAATGCAGCAAGTATTACACGAAACGCAAAAATATTTTTCTGCAGTATTATGAAAGGCGAAGTTGCTACTCACCACATAGGGGAGATGCTGAGTCGCAGATAGGCACAACAAAAAGACTGTCAATTTGTATTTTTGCTGTGCCTCTCTGCGACTCAGCATCTCCATTATATGGTGGGTAGCAAGTTTCACTTTCATAATATTGCTACACTCGGTCCTGGATTTTCCATTGTTTGAATTTTTTTTTTTTTTTGGTCTAACATTCTCGCGATTGCATCATTCTTCTCAAAATCACCTCAACGTGTGTCGACTCTCAAGAAGTATATGGACGTCAACATTTCAAATCCATCTTGTACAAGGTGGACCACAAATGCCGTTCATAAAAATTGGCACCCTTGCGAAAACAGTCTTCCTAAAATTCAGTGAACATCGAGTGCAGATCAAACCATCACAGAAGCAACAGGAATTTTAAGACACCTGAATGATAATTTCAAATTTTGGTTACCGCTTTTTCGTAAGGTTAAGCTTCATTTTGAAATAATTAACAACCAAATGTAATGTCGAGAAATAAGTCAATCTAAGCCAATGAATATGTAACTGCTATTTTGGAATTAAGAAATTGATAGTACTGTGAGAAACCTTGAAAGACACTAATGTTAGAAGTAAGGATGTTTGTGACAGTATGTAGGTTGATATAATGGAAAGATATCCTTCCAATGATATAGTACTGGCCACTGAAGCATACCAGATCATTGACAAACAAAAGCTTGAAATTGAACTAAAAGTACAGGGTGGTGCAAGAAGAATCGTTCACGAGTACCAGACCGCTGATTCTAACCCACCAGTTGTCTTCTATTGTCTGTGGTGACTACGTTTTGTTGTGTCATTATGAAAGACGATTTTGACTTGGTTAAGGCATGGGAAGTAAATACATGAGTGAGACGTATTCTCTTCAAGAAAGAACCGCAGTAGTGGAGGCGTACGTGTTTACCGGTTCATTAAAGAAACGTTGGACATTTTTTCAAAGACATTTCATGGCTTTTCCATACCAACATACAACAGAAGACAGGAATTCGTGACAAAAGTGGCGTGCTACAGGATCAGTTGCAAACTCAAAAGAGAAGCGAGTCCCTTTCGTTCATACACCTGCTGTGATAGCACGAATGATCCAGAGTCCGAAGAAGTCGAGACATAGAATGTTGCAACAAATGAATGTTCCGCGGAGCTCTTGTTAACGTGATAAGGCAAAACGTTTGAATAACTGTACGTGGCTACGTTAAATATCTGAGAGAGGAATGTTGGATCCGTTGCTGTATTTCACGAGTGATGAAGCCTGGTTCCATCTGACAGGACATATGAACTCCCAGAACACCAAATACAGGTCAACAAACAATTCCGATACGATTAAACAATCGGAGTGTCGTGTGCAAGTCGTATTGTGGGTCCCATAGTTTTTTCAAACAGCAGTAAACACTGCTGTGTATATACCAATCTTTGAGGAATTTTACGCACAGCTGACCTCTCATGAAGGTATCTGTGCAGTATTTCGACAGGATGGAGCGACCTGTCGCACTTCACGCGGTCAGTCTCACAAATTCGCGGAATATTCGCAAAAGAAAGGACTGTCAGCAATGTTCTGTGGTTTAAGCGTTCGGTGGACCCAGCTGCTTATGACTTGTATCTGTGTGCAGTCTAAGGGGAAAAGTGTACGCAAATAACTCAATAACGTCAAAAGACCTAAGGGACAATATTAGCAATTAAATTTTGAGGATTGATGCGGCTGAGCTGCACAAATTGTATGTTAACATATTTGGGCGCGCGCAAAACTGCGTTGAAGCAGAAAGAGGTCATTTTCAGCACCTAATGTAATGTAATGCAAAAGACTAGATCATTTCAGTAAATATAGCCCTTTGCATTAGCTTATTTGTTATTTTTTATTATCTAGTAGTTACATATTTATCTGTCTGTTGTCGTATCTGCTCGTGACGGGCAACAGTTCCTGCGTAATTGGCGAGCAGTCTGTACTCAGGGCCAGTTTTTCGTTCACCACCCAGTATACTGTATGTTAACATTCACGATTATTGCTAAAATTTATATTTAAAAAATTTAGACAGTGTTCTTAGTGAATTACGAAACAGACCAGTGAAAAAAATAAAATATTTTCTAAAAAGCACTGTGAATTTGGAAACACTAAATACACTTGTAGTGCTTTTTAAGGATAAAATTATTCGTCCTTTTGCAAAAATTCAAAAAAGAAGAATGGATTTCCTTTTTAAATAAATAAATCAAGCTTGAACTGTAACAATTCAGGTTAAGTTAAACAATTTGATTTTGTTCTTTTAGGATTTTATCACGTTTCTGAGTCAATTTTTTTATGACAGTTATTTACACAGCTTTAAAACGGAAGCAACAAATTTTCTGGAGCAGCACCCACTCTAATTTTGGTTAGGAGCCACCACAAATTTCTCTCTGATATCAGTATATTCATGTCAGAGTAACATCTCCACCCTACGTTACTAATGAGACAACCGACTGCTATCAACATCCACTTCGTCACTAGACTGTTTTTTCGTTCGGTCAAATGAAACAATTGAATGTAACTAGTGTCTGCGGCCACATCGGCTGTAAGAATATATTTTCACTCGCTCTCCAAGTTTGAATGGTTTCAATTAATCTGAGACAACAGGCATAAATCTCTGACGGTCACGTTATTTAAACGAATGTTTTCACTCAGTGCCCATATTCAGTAATTTCATTTACATACTTCTTCAGTCTCTACAGTTATACATGAAACACGACAAGAATTGTAAACATTTTTAGGTACAAATATCGTACTTTATTGAAAGGAGTTATAAATAAAAACGATGTTCTTAAAGAAATGTAATTTTTGGTTAAAACGCCATTATACACTTTCTAAATTCAGGAGCTCTCAGCAGACCGTTACTAGATACTGTACGAGCTGTGACCGTGAACAAGTGTGCCGAGAGCCACATCATACCAGCAGGAAGTTACTGTTTATATTATCCCCTCCCCCTTTCCAGTTCCTCCTTCCTGTCCCGCAGTTTGTGTGCCTGCTGTGCAAACGGTGGAGGTACCGAGCGCCTCCTGTAAACAGGCTGCTGCAACCAACGGCCTATACGCGCCACCTCTCCACTGCTCCTGCTAACCTGGACGGCGGCGCAGCTGGTGACGTAACACGTCCAACGATCCAGAGGGTTCGAACATACTCTCAGATTGCTCACAGTGGCGGCAAGAGAACTTAACTGTGAAACTGAGGTAGCAATGTGGACGGGGGTGGACGAAAACGTGGAAACACCGGACACAGAGCCTATTAAAATGCCTGAAACCGTGTAGGAAGCCGCTGGCGTTCAAAACAGATTCAAGTTGTCTAGGAATTGATGAATGCAGGTCCTGTATGGCTTTCAGTGGAAACTTATAGCGTTCCTCTCGTAAAATGGTGCGGAGTTAAGGTACCAATGATGGATACAGATCACACACTTTTCTCTCCAAAGTAGCCACAAAGGCACAGTAATATTGATGTCTTGTGGCGGGTGGTTAGGAGAGATGTGACAGTACATCCTCGTGCTCACAAGGCCAGTTTTTGACCATGTGAGCTGTGTGGACAGGGGGCCCATCGTCTTGGAACACATCATCACCACTGGGGAGCAAACACTGTACAGTAGAATGGACCTGATCAGTCGAAATGTTCCCATAATCCATGGCAGAAATGCAGCCTTGCAGAGTAACCATGGAGTCCATGGAATACCTCGATATTGCTGTCGAAATCATCACTGAACTGGTACCATGTTTCACACTTCACACGTAAACTTGGCTAGAATTTTAAAAGACTTTGAAACAAGACTCACCCTACCAAATGACTTTCTTCCATGGTTCCATAATCCAGGCATCTCGGCTTCGGCGCCACGTTTTCCTGTTAAGGGCATCTGCATTGCTAATAAGTGGTTTTGAAATTCCAGCTCGCCCAGAAAAGCCGAGCTTACGGACCATCCTACGCGTTGTTTCGACGCTGACAGCGTTCCCGAACGAGACATTCAATTAAGCAGTGATTTACCAGCTGTAGTTCTCGTCTTTGTCGTCACAAACCTTGAGAGTTCGCTGGTTGGTCTCTCTTATTACCTCATGTCGCATTCACTGCATCTCGTGACCAAATCCTTCTGTTTGGGGACGTGAACAGACTCGGGGAAGGCAGAGCTTGTTGTAATAAGAGAAAACCGACTTCATGTACGTTTTAGTACTCCTTGTATCCTGTGTGGTGTATGAATATCTGGGATACTTTGGATGGTGTAGACATCTCTGGGCCGGCCGCGGTGGTCTATCGGTTCTAGGCGCTCAGTCCGGAACCGCGCGATTGCTACGGTCGCAGGTTCGAATCCTGCCTCGGGCATGGATGTGTGTGGTGTCCTTAGGTTAGTTAGGTTTAAGTAGTTCTAAGTTCTAGGGGACTGATGACCACAGATGTTAAGTCCCATAGTGCTCAGAGCCTGGCCACTGATCAGGTGGTGAAGCATAGGGTTGGCAAGAAAAACTGCTCTTTGGAAGGAAGTGTTGGCGAACTTTTGGGACGGACAAACGAGGGTAACGGTCTGCGACCCTCCCAGCACTCTGGAGCGGAAACTGGTGGTAAGTGGACGTTTGAGAATCCACAGTCCGAAAGTATAGTGTAATTGCTCATTTCACCTTCAGTGAACTGTCAGGTAGGAATACGTCTCTTTCAGAATTTTGGATGTAAGGTAACGTTGTGAATTTAAATTTTGTGCAGATAGAATATTTATGGGTGCTAGTTTTTTAAGTTCTAATTCGCGAGAAGCCTTGTGTGACATTATGCTGTCGTTCACGCCGAACGAGGGCACAATAGGATTGTAAATTACGATCTCCCTCAAGTGGAATTGTTAGTCACGATTATCTGGCTATCTTCAGAAAGTGCTTTCTGAATCAAAAGCGGGGAAAATAATCAATTAAAAGTGAATTTACGTTGATTCTGGAAACTCTTTGTAAGGCTTGATGTACCACTTGAGACGTGGTACAAAGATAAATTCTGTCTTGACTCCCCTCACGCCAAATTGGCTCTCATATTGATGCATTTTCTTAAGAATATAAAACGTGGCAGTACTCTCGTCAATATTCTGTGGATGATGGCACATATATAACATTGTGACGTGAGAAGCCACCTAGTCCAATCTACCTTTGTTAGTTAACTTAATTCTGGAGTAAATTACGATAATAGTGGTATTCTCTTTTAGAAATTCTGCTTAAACGACGTGTAAAGGAAACAAGTATTGGTCTTTTCCGTGAAACCTGATTTAGTATCCACCTGCAGCTTCTTATGTTCTTTTCTCGCAAATTAATTCACTGTAGTATTCCCTTCAGGAATGATACGTAGCGTAAGGAAACGGGGACCAATATGCACACATCAAAAAAAGTTTTACATCACCCCAGTTCCCAGTACTCCTGAAGATAGACGTGGACTGTGGATATTTTATCACAGATGTCACTAAACCCACGCATGAGCAGCGTCTGTTAGACGGAGAGGGTCCGACAGCCGATCAGTTGCAGTCATTCCACCAGGAAGGAGGTACACGGCTCGTGTTATCCGTAGCTCAACCATCCCTAGACAGTCAATACCGCAGTTAGATCGCGTCCGCATTGTTACTTTGTGCCAGGAAGGGCTATCAACAAGAGAAGTGTCCAGGCGTCTTGGAGTGAACCAAGGAGATGTTCTTCGGACATAGAGGAGATACAGAGAGACACGAACTGTTGATGACATGCCTCGCTCAGACCGCCCAAGGGCTACTATTGCAGTGGATAACCGCTACCTACGTATTATGGCTCGGAGGAGCACTGACCACCATGTTGAATAACGCTTTTCGTCAAGCCTCAGGACGTCGTGTTGCGACTCAGACTGTACGCAATAGGCGGAATGATGCGATATTCATTCCCGACGTCCATGGCGAGGTCCATCTTTGCAACCACGACACCATGCAGCGCGGTACAGGTGGGCCCAACTACATGCCAACAACGTGAACCGCTCAAGATTGGCATCACAATCTCTTCACCACTGAGTGACGCATATGCCTTCAACCAGGCTATCGTCAGAGGCGTGTTTGGAGGCAACTCGGTCAGGCTGAACGCCTTACACACACTGTCCAGCGAGTGCAGCAAGGTAGAGTTTCCCTGCTGTTTTGGGGTGGCATTATGTGGGGCCGACATAAGCCGCTGGTGGTCACGGAAGGCGCCGTAACATCTGTACGATGTGCAACCATATCGGTAGGATATTGGCGAGGCATTCGTCTTAATGGACGACAGTTCGCGCCCACATCGTGCATATTTTGTGGATGACTTCCTTCAGGATAACGACAACGCTCGACTAGAGTGGCCAGCATGTTCTCCAGCCATGAACGCTATGGAAAATGCCTGGAATAAATTGATAAGGGCCGTTTATGGACGAAGTCACCCACCAACCACTCTGAGGGATATACGCCGAATCACCGTTGAGGAGTGGCACAATGTGGACCAACAGTGCCTTGATGAACTCGTGGATAGTATACCACGACGAATAATACAGACATGTATCAATGCAAGAGGACGTGCTACTGGGTATTAGATGTACCGGTGTGTACAGCAGTCTGGACCACCACCTCTGTATGGTGGTACAAGTTGGCATGTGTGGTTTTCATAAGCACTACAAAGGGCGGAAATGATGTTTATGTTGATCTCTGCTCAAATTTTGTATACAGGTTCCGGAACTCTCGGAACCAAGGTGATGCCAAACTTTTTTTGATGAGTTTATTTCGCGCGGTCAGCATTTATGTTGGCACGGGAAATCCGTGGCGGCTGTATAGTCACGACAAAGACGTGGTTGATTACTAGTATTCGATCACCAGATGCTCTGTGTTATTATGGAGCTGATTCTGAATATTACTTTGGATGATATTTATTGGCTCTGAGCATTATGGGACTCAACTGCTGAGGTCATTAGTCCCCTAGAACTTAGAACTAGTTAAACCTAAGTAACCTAAGGACATCACAAACATCCATGCCCGAGGCAGGATTCGAACCTGCGACCGTAGCGGTCTTGCGGTTCCAGGCTGCAGCGCCTTTAACCGCACGGCCACTTCGGCCGGCGGATGATATTTATTGTGAAAAGATTTAATGTTATTATTATGTTCACGGGAAATCAAAGCTCCAGCATAATGCACTCGGTCACGTACAACAGCACAACCTGGAGGCTCCACCAGCATCTGTATTTATGTCCAAGCTTGTATTTCTCGCGGCGATTCCATATTTTGGTCCGACCCCCGTATGACTGTGAGTAGTATTTCTTCGTGCCCATGATCTGCTCCCTTTTTAAGACGGTTAAATGTAAACAAGTTCGTGTGCACGTGTTTGATTAGCACATCCGTAATTTTCTGCACGATATATTCACATTCCACACAAATTGACTCAATAAGTGTTCTAGAGCTAAATTCAAATGTTTTTAAGTAATGGACATCATGATACCCTTTCAGTAAAATGGGACGCTAACAGCCTCTAAAATTTTGTAGTGTATATCCCTCCTTCTTGCATCTTCAACGGATATCATGCGCAATTTTGTAGCTTCAACGATACGTCAGGTTAATTACAATGATGTATATTGCACAATATATTAATCAGGTTTAAATAACTAGAAGTGTAGTCTCATATGTAATTAATGGAAATGTGTAATGTTTAACTTCGACATACCTCCTGAAATGACTTCGCATACCCCTGGGAAGGGGGGCGGTATGGATATATGTGTGCCCTGGTTGTACATCACTGCTTTAGTTCAATTAGAGAAACTACTGCAGACGGAATTCACTTAGAAGAATGAATGGCTAGCTCAGTCAACTAAAACACGAAGTAGTGGTTGCAGTCTGAACAGCGAATACGTGGTCCAACTGACAGAAGAACTACAGACTAGTATTACTTGAAAGGAAGGAATAAATAATTCAATCAAGATTCAAAATTACAACGGATTTTATAAAGTGTTTTCAGTCCCGCAGACTGGTCTCACTCGAATGAAATGAATAAATAATAAACCAATCGATTCGTAAAATACACCGACTGACTCGATTGCTTTTATTTGGTTACTCTCATAGGCCGGTTTCACTCAAAAGAACAAATAAATCAACCAATATTTACGTCTACAAGTGAATGATCGCCTGTTTTCCAACAACAGACTGTATCGATTATCTTCCTTTTATTATTCCCATCACTAACCCACGTCCTCAACTGCTTATTGTACATATTCCAGACTCCTTCTTTCCTAATCCACCCTCTGCATCTCCCTCCGGTACCATGAAAGTTATTTATTGTTGTCCGAACACATGTCGTATTATCCTGTCCCTTCTTCCTGTCATTGTGTTCCATATGTTCCTTCCGTAGGATCTCCTCATTCCTTCGGATACCAGTCCACCTAGTTTTCAGCAGTCTCATACAGCAGCACAACACAAATGCATCGACTCTCTTCTTGGCCGTGATACCACGGAATACTGTGCTGCAAACACACATTGTCAGAAATTTCTTCCTCAGATTGAGACCGATGTTAAATTCGTTATACTCCCGATCTGTATTCCATTCGCAGACAATTATCTTTTGAGCGTGTTCATTCCATTTCCCACGTCCTGTAATTCTTTTTCACTTTCACTAAGAATACCAACGTCATCGGCGAATGCTATCTCTCATATCTTTTCACATTAAAATTTTCCCCACTGCCGAACATTGTTTTATTTCCATCAATAATTCTTAACAGTAGGGCTGAAAGATTACATCCGCGTCTTGCATCGTCAATGTGAGATCTTCTTTCTCGGTATTTCATTCCTACTGTCGGCTTTGTTTGTTATCAGCCTTTTCCTAGAATTTGATTGATATACTGACGTTAACGACTAGTTATTGTAATTTCTAGTCGTCTTTATCACCTTCTTGTTAGCTTTTCTTTCACCTTTATCTCGTAATCTAAGTGTGCTGACCAATCCTCTCCGCTCGTTCTTTCAACCGTTTATTACACCCGGCCTCTTGGCCCGTGATTCCTTTAACTCTGAAACTGACTTGTTTAGACGTTATACTTACATTCCTCCTCCCAAGCTTTCTTTCGCTTGATTCGTAATTTCTTTATTTCAGTTAAACAATGATTGTGAATAGTATGAAGGCTTTCACGACCGGGTGACATATCTTCTGGTAAACCAAAGTGATTGTGAATGATTTGTGTTAAGCTACAGCCCATCCTTGCACCCATCTTGATTATCCGTTTGTACCTCTCCCATAAAAGGAGGAAAGAAAGATAAAAAAACTGCGAACACCATATTCGTCTACAAAAATCAAAGGGATTCTGAAATTGTTACGGCAGTTATCGAATTGGCTCAAATGGATCAAATGGCACTGCGCACTATGGGACTTAGCTTCTGAGGTCATCAGTCCCCTAGAACTTAGAACTACTTAAACCTAACTAACCTAAGGGCATCACACACATCCATGCCCGAGGCAGGATTCGAACCTGCGACCGTAGCGGTCGCGCGGTTCCAGACTGTATCGCCTAGAATATTGAATTGGCCTGCTACTTTCCTTACAGAAAGGTATACATCTATGCACTTTCCAGTTATAGCAACCGATTGGTATTCGAGGGTATAATACTCATAAATTATTAAAGGTTGTTATAATTTTAAATTTAGCTTCTCTTTGCTGATCTACGCTTAAATTTGTGCTAGGACTACACAGTTCCTAAGTATCCAGAATGGAAATTTTCACTCTGCAGCGGAGTGTGCGCTGGTTTTGAAGCCTCCTGGCAGATTAAAATTGTGTGCCGGACCGAGACTCGAACTCGGGACTTGCCCGCCAAAGGCAAAGGTCCCGAGTTCGAGTCTCGGTCCGGCACACAATTTTAATCTGCCAGGAAGTTTCAAAACCAGCTCACACTCCGCTGCAAGAGTGAAAATTTCATTATGGAAACATCCCACAGGCTGTGGCTAAGCCTTGTCTTCGCAATATCCTCTCTTCCGGTAGTGCTAGTCCTGCAAGGTTCGCAGGAGAACATCTGTAAAATTAGGATTGTAGGAGACGATGTACTGGTGGAAGTAAAATTGTGAGGACGGGTCGTGAGTCGTGCTTGGGTAGCTCAGTTGGTAGAGCCCTTGCCCGCGAAAGGCGAAGGTCCCGAGTTCGAGTCTCGGTCCGGCACACAATTTTAATCTGTCAGGAAGTTTCAGTTCCTAAATGTTCCACCCACTTTTTCCAAAGCAATCTTGTAGATGCTAGCAGTACGTTATTTCCTGTTCGCGCTCGTAGATCAAACTTGTCATCTAAGTGTAACACACGTGAGATGAACATAATGGTTACTGTGACATTACGACAGGGAAGATGATTCCATCTGTTTCTGGTCCCATTGTCAACTCACCATACGATTTACACACACCAGCCAGTAATAACAAACCAATGTAAGGTGCAAGTGTAACACGATCTCATGGTGGCTGTCACCATAAACTGTTTGAGCCTCAGTATTAGTCGTTTCCACCACAATATTCAGAATATTATCTCTCATAACTACTTCACATGACTCTGCTTGTAGTATGTCTTATCGGACCAGTAGTCAGTTTGCATGACGTTTGCACTGAGTACTGATACAGTTTGTGAAAACGTTTATAAATTCCAAATTGTGTTCTCGTCTTTTTACTGAATCACTTGCACCGCTTCCACGTTACCCTGCGAAGTATCAACGCCGGAAGCGTCTGTTGATTAACATGTCGGACGAATGCGTCGTCAGTCATGTAACTTTTTTCTGCAGAAATGTTCTCCTCTCTGTAAGAAAAATTTAGTAAGGCTTCGAACTGCTCATCAAGAAGAAATCGTTTCGTTATGATAGCCGCTTCATGTTTTGACATTTGATGAAACATTACTGGTAGCGGAAATGCTTTGATAATTTGAACACCTACAGTAGGTGATCCGATTTTTGCCCAACATAAGCATTTCAAGAAAAAGCAAAGAAAGAATCACGTTTCTATAATAAAAGAAAAAAATTATTACGAATGAATCTCAGATAAGAAAAATGAAATTTTGCTACAAATATTTCTATATAGTTAGAATTTTTCAACATTCCGGTCATATAGGTCCAAGGGACACAAGTGTACCAAGCTGTGAGAAGGGGAAGATTTTTTTCTCATTTGAGGCTGAAAATAAGTAGAATGTGTAAAAATACAGTCATGAGGTTTCGATCGCTAGGGTACAAATACAAAATGCTTTCTGGGCCACACTGATCCAAAAATAACACCAGGGTTAAACACATATAACACGTTCCAGGTTTATCGTTTGACTGTATAAAATTTCCATACGCAGTGTATTAATTAATGAGATGATGAGATAAAAAAAGAAAGAATTAAAATCATTAAACTATCGGAAAAGGTATTTTAACATCAACAGAAAACATACACTCCTGAAAATGGAAAAAAGAACACATTGACACCGGTGTGTCAGACCCACCATACTTGCTCCGGACACTGCGAGAGGGCTGTACAAGCAATGATCACACGCACGGCACAGCGGACACACCAGGAACCGCGGTGTTGGCCGTCGAATGGCGCTAGCTGCGCAGCATTTGTGCACAGCCGCCGTCAGTGTCAGCCAGTTTGCCGTGGCATACGGAGCTCCAACGCAGTCTTTAACACTGGTAGCATGCCGCGACAGCGTGGACGTGAACCGCATGTGCAGTTGACGGACTTTGAGCGAGGGCGTATAGTGGGCATGCGGGAGGCCGGGTGGACGTACCGCCGAATTGCTCAACACGTGGGGCGTGAGGTCTCCACAGTACATTGATGTTGTCGCCAGTGGTCGGCGGAAGGTGCACGTGCCCGTCGACCTGGGACCGGACCGCAGCGACGCACGGATGCACGCCAAGACCGTAGGATCCTACGCAGTGCCGTAGGGGACCGCACCGCCACTTCCCAGCAAATTAGGGACACTGTAGCTCCTGGGGTATCGGCGAGGACAATTCGCAACCGTCTCCATGAAGCTGGGCTACGGTCCCGCACACCGTTAGGCCGTCTTCCGCTCACGCCCCAACATCGTGCAGCCCGCCTCCAGTGGTGTCGCGACAGGCGTGAATGGAGGGACGAATGGAGACGTGTCGTCTTCAGCGATGAGAGTCGCTTCTGCCTTGGTGCCAATGATGGTCGTATGCGTGTTTGGCGCCTTGCAGGTGAGCGCCACAATCAGGACTGCATACGACCGAGGCACACAGGACCAACACCCGGCATCATGGTGTGGGGAGCGATCTCCTACACTGACCGTACACCACTGGTGATCGTCGAGGGGACACTGAATAGTGCACGGTACATCCAAACCGTCATCGAACCCATCGTTCTACCATTCCTAGACCGGCAAGGGAACTTGCTGTTCCAACAGGACAATGCACGCCCGCATGTATCCCGTGCCACCCAACGTGCTCTAGAAGGTGTAAGTCAACTAACCTGGACAGCAAGATCTCCGGATCTGTCCCCCATTGAGCATGTTTGGGACTGGATGAAGCGTCGTCTCACGCGGTCTGCACGTCCAGCACGAACGCTGGTCCAACTGAGGCGCCAGGTGGAAATGGCATGGCAAGCCGTTCCACAGGACTACATCCAGCATCTCTACGATCGTCTCCATGGGAGAATAGCAGCCTGCATTGCTGCGAAAGGTGAATATACACTGTACTAGTGCCGACATTGTGCATGCTCTGTTGATGTGTCTATGTGCCTGTGGTGCTGTCAGTGCGATCATGTGATGTATCTGACCCCAGGAATGTGTCAATAAAGTTTCCCCTTCCTGGGACAATGAATTCACGGTGTTCTTATTTCAATTTCCAGGAGTGTATAATTTAAAAAAAGACAAAAGTGGAGATTCACGTTAATGCAAAAACAGCGTTTCACTTTAAAAAGAACATGTTATAAGTACTGTCACATGCAGGATAACAAAAGCAATAGATTAAACCAGAAAGTTTTACCTATATTCTTGTAGAACCGCAATATTTTTCCAATATTCAGCTTTAAAATTAGGTCGCACATAATTTTATTAGCTAATTTGTTAGTGCTTACACTTAATACTAATGAACCTACTTGTAATATCCTCCTTTTTTTCTTTATTGTGATTTTTATCACCTTACACAAGACGGGCTGTCAGCAGCTGAGTACGCCGCTCTTCAGCCTTGAGGCTTACAATAAGTAATACATAGAGGGGGCACAGAGAATACAATCAAAACGGCGGGCAAAACGATGTAGACACTAAAAAACAAAAAACATGGAGCCGTTCACGCTGGACGAGGAAATATCACTGACACTAGTTGACACGGCGCACAGAACATGGATGATGGCGACGGTACCCGTGAACAGTAGCGGCGTAACGGCGAACAAACACTAAACACAAACGAAGGCACACACACGAGACACTGATGGCAATGACCTCCGGCGCGAGAATGTTCACTGAGCGTGTGCGAGTCCGGGGACCTGCCAAGAGAGGAGGAGGAGGAAGGGGAGTGGGAGAGCGAGAGGGGAGAGCAGAGATGCTACAGGCAGGGGAGATAGGGGGAGGGAGGAAGGGGGAGGGGAAGCCTGGGGGAAGAGTGGTGGAGGGAGGGGACTGGGCAAAAGGAAAGAGTGGGGAAGGGAAGACAAGGGAGGGAGAGTGCCTAAAGGGAAGGACAAGGGAAGTAGGGGGTGGGGCAGGGTCAAAGTTGATAGGAGGGGTAGATGGAGGGGAGGAGGACATCATCAGGGAGGGGGAGCTGGTGGAAGCCACCTTGGGAGAGCGTAAGGAGGGTGGAGAGATGGAGACCGGGTGGGACGTGGGAATACAGGTGCGGCAGCGGGTGGGGGTGGGAGTGGATCGGGGAGACTAGCGGGTGAGGAGGATCGAGTTTACGGGAGGTGTACAGGATCCGTATCCTTTCAAGGAAAAGGAGGAGGTGGGGGAAGGGGATGAGATCATACAGGATCCGCATGGGGGAGGGGAGACGGATGCGATAGGCGAGGTGGAGAGCATGGCGTTCAAGGATTTGGAGGGATTTATAAAAGGTAGGGGGGCGGAGATCCAAGCCGGATGGGCATAACAAAGGATAGGGTGGATGAGGGATTTATAGGTGTGGAGGATGGTGGAAGGGTCCAGACCCCACGTACGGCCGGAGAGGAGCTTGAGGAGACTGAGTCGGGGGCGTGCCTTGGCTTGGACTGTTCGGAGATGGGGGATCCAGGAAGGGCGACGGTCGAGGGTGACGCCACGGTACTTAAGGGTGGGAGTGAGGGCGATAGGACGGCCATAGATGGTGAGATAGAAATCAAGGAGGCGGAAGGAAGGGGAGGTTTTGCCTACAATGATCGCCTGGGTTTTGGAGGGATTGACCTTGAGCAACCACTGGTTGCACCAAGTGGTGAAACGGTCAAGGTGGGATTGGAGAAGGGTTGGGAGCGCTGCAGGGTGGGGGCAAGGGCAAGGAAGGCGGTGTCTTCGGCAAACTGGAGAAGGTGGACGAATATCCTCCTATTATAGCTGTCTTAAAATACTATTTGCAATTTACAGAGCGGTCGGAAACTCCCGTTACGAACTTCTAGGACATGTAGAGGGTAGTGAGTACAGAACATTTTGAATAGGAACCCACGTCCGGAATAGTATCGTTTCCGTTCTACGACAGTTTCGTTTCAGATGTGTACCTCTTCAACGTCTGCTTAGGGCAAGAGAAACGTCTCAGAGTTCCTTGTCCTGGTATGGAACAGGGTAGACACAATGACGTGAACTACGTCAAACGATCCCCAGATGTCACTTATTGTCCGCTTTGGTGTGAGACCGAGTCAGTACCTGTGCATCACTGATAGAGGAAACATGGTGCAGTACACTGTTTGCGGAACACACAGACGTGCTCCTTGTGTATGGCGAAGCTGGAGGTAACGGAAGAGCTGCTAGTCGGCTGTATCACGAACGTTTTCCACACCGTCACACAAACTGTTTGCCCAAGTTACACAACGGCTACGAGAAAACGGGTACCTTCACCGTGAGGAGGCAGGACTGTGGTGCTCCACGGCGACGCCGCACTCCCGAATTTGAAGAAGCTGTGCTGCGTCGCATTGAAGATAGTCCGTCAACGAGTTCGCAAACAATTGCGCGTGCAATGGCTGTTAGTCACAGCACCGCCTTGGACGCCCTGCATGAGCAATAATTACATCTGTACCACTTACAAAGGGTACACGCTATGGGTCCAGCAGACTTTCCACAACGCGTCGCCTTCTGCACATGGTTCCTGCATCGTTGCATCGACGCTCCCTTATTTCCACGTCGAGTTCTCTTCACAGATGAATGTAGATTCCCAAGGGATTGTGTTCTGAATGCTCGAAATAGCCATGTCCTGGCGGACAAAAACCCTCATGCCATGCATGTTCAGGGATTTCAAGACAGGTTGGGAATTAATGTGTGGGCAGGTATTCCGGACGGTTACGTGATTGGACCATACCTCCTTCCATCCAAGCTCACGGGTCCTGCATACTTAGCCTTCCTACGACACGTAATGGTCCCGTTCTTGGAAGCTGTGCCATTGAATGACCGCCAGGAAATGTGGTTTCAGCATGATGGAGCACCACCTCACTTTTCACTGGCTGTCCAGAGACATCTCAACAGACGGTATGGTGAAAGATGGATAGGCCGTCGTGATCCAACCGCGTGGCCGACACGTTCGCCGGATTTGACCCCTATGGACTACTTCTCGTGGGGCCGTATGAAGAGCCCAATTTATGAGACACCTGTAGAGACAGAGGTAGATCTGCTGGCACGAGTTCTGGCCGCTGCACAAGACATTGAAGAGGCACCAGGTCGGATGGGGAGAGTGTACCAGAACAATGCTTCGGAGGTACAGTGTGTGTAACAACGTTGGTGGTCGCCACATCGAGCGGCTGTTGTAATGCATCGGTACGTTGCGGCTGGTGCCGTAGATGCTGGGTTCTTCTTGTTGTTGACTAATGTGAACCATAAGGTGTAAGTTGTGATACAAATGCATAAGTAATAACGGAACGAGTCAGTATTTTTTTCAAATGGATTGCAACAATTGTACTGGGACACGCCTAAGTATATTCCTCACGTGGTTGATGATGATATAATCACCTGCATTGAAACCGTCGTAGAACGGAAACGATACATTTCCGGGCAAGGGTTCCTATTCAAAATGTTATATACTCACTACCCTCTACATGTCCTAGAAGTTTGTAACGGGAATTTCTGACCACCCTGTAGAGTAATGCCAACATTTTGAGGTGCTGATCTGACACGATTAAAGGCGCTTCAGTCTGGAGCCGCGTGACCGCTCCGGTCGCAGGTTCGAATCCTGCCTCGGGCATGGATGTGTGTGATGTCCTTAGGTTAGTTAGGTTTAAGTAGTTCTAAGTTTTAGGGGACTGATGACCACAGATGTTAAGTCCCATAGTGCTCAGAGCCATTTGAACCATTTTTTTGATCTGACACGGAAGTACGAACCGTGTTTATCATCAGCTTCAGATTAGAAAACATTTTTTCACTTCTGTTGGCGATAATAAGTTACAAGTACATCATTAGAGCGGCATGGATATTAGGAAAACGATCTTTGAAGTTATATGGGTTCTTGTTTGGATGAAATAATGTATGGGTTGGTCTGGGGAACCGATCTCATTTCCAGCTTTCGAAGTTCTGTTACACGTTCCTTTTCGTCACAAGCTTGATCGAGTGTCAGGAGGATTACGACACAAGTGATCACAAGGATTGGGGAATGAGTGGTTATTTGATTCATGTCAACTGCGCAGTGGGAAAAAAAAGGTTCAAATGGCTCTGAGCGCTATGGGACTTAACTTCTGAGGTCATCAGGCCCCTAGAACTTAGAACTACTTAAACCTAACTAGCCTAAGAACAGCACACACATCCATGCTCGAGGCACGATTCGAACCCGCGACCGTAGCAGCCACGCGGTTGCGGACTGAAGCGCCTAGAACGGCTCGGTCCCCTGGCTGGCATGCAGTGGAAGCCTCAGCCGTACAAGTGCACACAATGTGAATACATCTATGACTTTTAACCACAGTATTAAAACGAAGCAAGTTACTGGAGAGACTGCGCTTAGATATGGCATTTTTGCATAGGACAGACTAATTTTGAGATATACATCAATCCAGTCTTCGAACTGAAGGCCACAATGAGAACAATATACACTATCTGAGGAAAAGTATCGGAACGAGTCTACATAACGCGGAACTACCGACTAGATGTCACGAGCGGACACCCGCCGTAACAAACGAAGACAGTTAGTGTTTCCAGTAGCGAAGCAGTAACAGGAGATCAGACAGGTGAGAAGAACTCAGTTGCTTCGAATGTGGAACAATCATTGGATATCACCTGATCATCAAATCCCTTTGAGACGTTTGACGCCTTCTAAAGCTGACCAAGTTGGCTGTTGGTGACATGATTGTGAAAAAGTGAAAAAGTGGAAACGACCACAGCCAAAACCAGGGATACTTCACACACCGACGGGTGTTTAATGAAAATCACATGAAGCCAGCGGAAGGAATCGCTCTTGAGATCCAAAGTGGTACTAGCATAAGACTGTGCCTAGGGAGCTCAAAATAATGGAGTACTATGCTCGAGCAACTCCGCTTAAGGCACACATTTGTACTGGCGTCCAAAATTAAAGAAACACACTGATATTTCCCCGTCTTGTGTCTAATTCACGGTATAATCATACCAGATGCTCGTAAAATAGTGTTCTGCATGGAGGATGACATTCCGTTAACGGACAACTCGCCAATGATGACGTCACGTATCAAATGCGTTGGTGTGTGCCGGATAGTCTACCATTCACGACCTCTGTGTACACAATCATAAAAGGGGCAATATGGCAGCACAAGGAACGCTCTCTGCGGTGGTGGGCCATAAGAAGAATGGGAGCAGGACAGTAGTAGACTGATTTGGAACGCTGGCTTAATGTGAATCGGATGTTGCGACAATTTATAGTGAACAAACAGTATCCCGAAGACTAGGGAAGGGCCGACCATTGTTATTTGGCTGTACCGACATCGTATTGCACGGCAACTGCATTTATCTCGCAGCATTCACTGAACGTGTTGTATCGAAACAAACGGAGACAGAAGGCTTCGGCAGACTGGCCTTTGTTGTCGGAACTTGCTGTATGTGTACCTCAGACGTGTCTTCACAGAAGCGAACGTCTAGAGTCGAGTTGTCACCATATCACCTGGACGTCGAAAAGTGGCCGATGTTCTTTTCACAGATGAGTCCCGATCTGGTGTGGAGAGTGTTTCTCCAAGCATTCGCATCTGGAAGGAACGTGGAACACGATTTCTGTACCCAAGCATTGTCGAAAGAGACCAATATCGGGAAGGATTCCTAATGGTGTGGGCAGAGATTTTATGCACAACACCACTTCATGAAATTGTATGAGTGACTCGGCATGGTTTAACTGCTTTCAGGTATCGTCACGACGTCTTGGAACCTCATGCGTGTTGTTGCGTGGTGGTGTAGACCCAGACTTCATACTGATGGACTTCATAGAGAACGGGTGGTTTGTGTCTTCTTGGAAACAGAAAATGTTGAATTCATGGCGTGGCCTGCTCGCTCTCCCGATTTAAATCGCATACAGTAAATGGTTGAGATGGCTCTGAGCACTATGGGACTTAACTTCTGAGGTCATCAGCCCTCTAGAACTTAGAACTACTGAAACCTAACTAACCTAAGGACATCACACACATCCATGCCCGAGGCTGGATTCGAACCTGTGACCGGCATAGAGCATGTCGGGGATGCACTAGGGAGAGAGGTTGCCTCACATCAGCATCCATCAATCACCCCCCAAGACTGGCGAGCAACTCTGCAGGAAGAATGGGCATTACTACCTCAGCATGAGATTGACGACATCATTCACTTCATGCCCCTTCTTTGTCAGGCCTGTATTGCTGCCAGAGGTGGTCACAATCCATACTGACCACATTAAGCGTTAGTCAGAATGTGCGTGCAAATCCGTTGTTGGAAAAAACGAATAACATTTTTGTCTACCATTATGCATATAGCAGGTATTTATTTCCTGGATTCTTTACATTTTTTCTGCTTTATTATTATCTGCTTGTACTGTTTCATGGCAAAATAATTAAAACCTTGCAAAATTTCCGCTTGTTGGTTTAATTTTCGATACCATCGTATGTAGTGAGTGCTAAGTGGCGATGGAGGTGGTGTGAAGAGCGATGCAACTAGACGATGGATTACTGGAAAGAGTGATTTGTAGTGATGTACCATACTGTAACTTGCGGCAATCCAATGGAAGAGTTTGTGTGTGGCCAATACGTGGAGAACGTTACTTGTCATCAGATGTAGTGCCAACAGTGAAGAACAGGGCACATGGTGTAACGCTAAACGTGTATGAACACATTTTACAGCACTATGTAATGAGTACAGTACAGGAACGTTTCTGAAACAATGCAGCCAGTCATAAGGCAGCACATGTGAGGCTATGATTTGTGAACAACAACATTTGCTGAAATGGACTGGCTTGTGCATAGTCTTAATGTGCTGGCATAAGCTGGTGGCAGTACACCAGGTGGCAAAGAGGTTGCAAGAAGATGGATAGAGGCCAAAGACAGCCTCCCAAGAAACGCACCGCCAACGTCCTCTCGGCCGCCAATATTTAGATCGCCGCTGCGGACCAGAGGGCGCAGTCAGTCATCCAGCGAGTCAACAAGTGGTGTCGTTAGTCGCAGCCCGGTGGGAGTCGTAATCGCAGTTAGCTGTCAGTACCTATCAGCCAGAGCAGTGTACATAGTGGGACGTGCACTTCACCAGCAGTGAGGCTAACGTTGACTACTGCAGAATAGCTTGTACCACACGGACTAGCTTAGGATAAATAACTTCTTGTTATCCTTAATAAGGAAACCAATTAATATATCTTGCAGCTGTGTTATAGAAAGAGGATACAGGCCACTAAACAACACCCTCTTTGCTTCCCATGGTACAGCTCTATAGTGACAACGAGACGACACAAATCTTCAGCTGAAACCAATGCAACCCCTTAGGGATAATTTAGAACGTCGACTTCGTTTCACACCTCAGCGCCCAACACAACTGCTTTCTCTGGTTTCAGGTCTCGAGGAAGATTGGGCTGGGTTCCTCCACAAACATTCAGACATCTCGCTGAAAATGTTTCCAGCAGAGTTCAAGCGGTCATAAAGGCAATGAGTGGACACAAGCCATATTAACGTCCACTAGTTGGTGCCCGGAAACTTTTGTTCAGATAACGAGTACAGAAACGTAGACTTTTACCATTTGGTGCTTTTTTTGCGGCAAGGTCCTCTGAAAACGTTGAATATTCCGAGTTGCAAACTGAGAACAATGTGGGCGTATGTTATTCAGGTTACCATGTTTCAGAAATTCACTTAACGTCCCTTCGCTGATGACGTTACCATTTCACGTTCTATTGTAAGACTAATCTATTACATTTCTACACCGTGGGGAAATGAAAAATTCAGTTGGAACTGCAATCGGTGGGACGCGTAACGTAGGTGTTTTTCTATTTGTTTACTCGCTTTATATTTTATTTTTCAGTGACAAGGACGGCTGTGAAAATATTGTCGCACAAGGTGTCTGAACAGAGTTTTCTGCACCACGGAACACATCTGCATTTATTTTCCCAAATCTCAGAGCCGCGAAAAACGAGATCGCACAGGCGTTCCACCGCTAGGTTTTAACACGAATACTGCATCCTGTGGACCGGTGCTATGCAGATGGGCAGGCAGCGTTAATTTCGCGATTCCCTCGCGTCAGATTGAGTTTCCAGAATCGCGGCTGTGTCGCCCCTGGCCGTTTCACGCAGCGCCGGACATTTCATTAATAAATGTATTTGATTAGAGCGGAAACAAACAGGCCGCGCCCGCGCGACATCAAACGGGCGCGCCTGGACGCATTCACTTGTGACGGCGCGTAAGCCGGACGGTCGTACAGAGTAGTTGGGGGTGTGGGATAGTGGTGGGGGTGGTGGGAGGGTGGAGTTCGACGAGTGGAGTGAGGTCCGTCCAGTCATGTCCCCTCGCTGCAGAGAGCTATACCGGCTGCCTGCGGCCAGTGGACCATGAGCTGGCTGTACAACTAGATGCGCAGCACAAATGCCAAATTTCCAGAGAGGCAAGTGAGTAAGGACCATGCCGAACCACTTGTGAGCCACACACACAGCACAAGGCTGTATGTCTGTTAAGTGGTTTTACACACTCACTTACAGTCTGTATAAAATTACTTAAAGGGACCTTGAATATTTATTGCTCAATACTGAGTACTGCGCAATAATACCGGCAGTCTGGTTGATTGGTTGATTTGGGGTTAGGGGACGGAACAGCGACGTCTTCGGTCCCATCTGATTAGAGAAGGACGAGAAGAAAGTCGGTCGTGCCCTTTCAAAGGAACCACCCCAGTTTTAACCTGAAGTGGTTTAGGGAAATCACGGAAAACCTAAATCAGGATGATCGAAAAAAAAACCACCGGAATAACATTGCTGTGGGCGGAGCTTGTGTAGTACACATTTCTCCCGCTAGGCAGGTATAGTGAAATACTTTGCCAATTCAGTCTTGACCTGGATTGTTCTGTTTATCTGCAGTGGTTGCTTTTGCTAGCGCTGTTTTGTTCTTGTTCCATGTTTTATGATGGAAAGTTTAAGTGACAAACGTGCAGGTGTGAAATTTTGGATTCTATTCGGTAAATATGTTGGTGACACTGTTTTAATGTTGAATGTTACCAAGATGACGCCATGGAAAAAGTCAAATGTGCGAGTGGTTTATTCAATTTAAAAACGGCGACATGCCGATAGATGACGAACCTCGTTCTGGACGTCCATCAACTCCCAATTCGTCGGAAATATTGAAAAAATTCGAGAGCTTTTGCTCACAGACTGTCGGCAGACAATTGATTACTGGGTTACCTTGGAGCTAGATTTGTCAAAAAGGACCCGATTTGTGGCGTACTGGAGACTGGTTATTCCACCACTACAACGTACCCCCACACACAGCACACACACTTTTTCGCTAAAAATGGTACGGTTTCACTGCCCTACGCACCTTACTCGCTGGAGCTGGATCCGTGTGACGTTTTCTTACTTCCACGCATGTAAAGGGGCATGAAAGGTCACCGATTTGACAACACTGAAGCAGTCAAGAAAAAAAAAAAGAGGGAGGAGTTGTCAGCCATTTCTAAAGATGACTACACCAAATTTTTCGAACAGTGTAAGCACCAGCGGACAGATGTATTAGTTGTTATGGAGAATATTTCGAAGGGCATAAGGTTGCCAGAAGGAGATTTTCACTCTGCAGCAGAGTGTGCGCTGGTATGAAACTTCCTGGCAGATTAAAACTGTGTGCAGGACCGAGACTCGAACTCGGCACCTTTGCTTTTCGCGGGCAAGTGCTCTACCAACTGAGCTACCCAAGCAGGACTCACGCCCCTTCCTCACTGCTTCACTTCCGCCAGTACCTCGTCTCCTACCATCGAAACTTTACAAAAGCTCTCCTGCGGTTGTGTTGCAAACAATTTGAAAACATATGGTTTTTGAAAAATAATTTTTTTTTGGGTACCACTCGTATATTGCGCAATACGTTGTACCGCCTACGGGTGAATCTGCGCAATACACGAAAGTTCCTGTGGCGACTTTGTGATTCATGGACGTTTAAACAATTAATGCAGCGACACTATTTGAATATGTATATCAACAGGAATCAGGAAATACAGGCTGAAGTGATTTCACCAGAGTAGTTTGATTACTTTTTCGATAATCAGCTGTAGAAACACTCGACGATAGTGTTTACGTGCAGGGAAATAACACTGCAGCTGACATTTGTTCACTTCATAAAATTGAACTGTTTATTAGATTAATACATGGCAGCACTAGCTACCGGTCCTCTACAGTATGAGGGCGCCAAGAGTTGGGTTTGCGAGCTGTGCCCTGGCGGCACGACTGCCATAGCGCTCGACCTGCCTGCACGTTTCCCCCACCGCCACTGCACACACAGTGGGAGGACGGGGAACAGCGCGAAACCGGGAACAAAGGAACCGAGAACCCGCCACATTTCAATCGCAGTGCAGTCGCACTGCATACAACTTGGTTTTATATTTCACATTTCTCAACAATACAGATCACAAACAAGACTAATTTTCAATGCTGTTGAATTATTTTTTGCATGATGAAGAAATATAATTTTTTTTATTTGGTACGAATTTTCGACATATGGACGGACGCAAATAATTTCACACAATTTCGCACTCAGGTTGGCACGAAATCGTGACTTACTTAGTTTCATAATCAAAAAAGGCTTACAATATACATACATGTGTAGAGAGAAATATTTTGACACTTTTGCAACCTTATTATAGAGACGTGGAAACTGTGCCTGAGCCGGCGGTAGTGGCCGTGCGGTTCTAGGCGCTACAGTCTGGAGCCGAGCGACCGCAAGGGCCACAGGTTCGAATCCTGCCTCGGGCATGGATGTGTGTGATGTCCTTAGGTTAGTTAGGTTTAATTAGTTCTAAGTTCTAGGCGACTGATGACCTCAGAAGTTAAGTCGCATAGTGCTCAGAGCCATCAAGCCAAACTGTGCCTGAGGTAAACAGGACAGTTTTAACGTAAAAGGATTTGTCATTAAACTGGAAATTACATTGTGTATTAGGTCAGCTGCAGCTGCACATGCACAGCAGCACGTTCAACTGAATCGGCAAACACTCTCGAAAACTAACATTGGTAATTTCCTCGAAACGTTTCTAACACTAAAAATAACACAATAAATTCCTCAGGACCCACGTTTTCTTTAGTGCCATTGAGCTCAAGCAGCTGTGTTTGTCAGAATTTGTCTATTTGACCTACGATTTTCTTCTTAAATATGTTTCTATCAAATCAGAAGTAAGTTGTTTCTCAACTTGCAGTGTCTTACTGTAGGCAGTGCGCAGTCAAGTCCACTTATAATGCGACGACTGCAACCCAGTCCGGATGATCCAATTTTCGTTCAGCCACTACATAAATTCAACAACAGCGTGTTTTAAATCTAAAAAGCACCCCAGGCGTACCTCGTGACTTAATCAACGTGGTTTACGCTAACATGTAAAGCCTCCATGCTCTTTGTTCAATTCAATCGGAAAGTGTTGCAAATGTCCGCCTGCTTATCTGAGTAATGCCGGCACGGTAGCTCAGCGTGTTCCGTTAGAGGGTTAGCTGCAATCTGTAATAAAAAAAAAAAAAAAAAACTGAGTAAATGAACAGATGATAAATTCGAACGGACCTCCTGTGGCGTCCGCCCCGAACATTTGCAACGAACCAAAACGAACAAAAAGGTGGAAATGTGCTTGCCTCCCATGCAGGGCGCCCGAGTTCGATCCCCGGCTGGGTTTGAAATTTTCTGCGCACGTAGATTGGGTGCTACGCTGTCATCATCTCCGACACGCAAGTCGACCAATGTGACGTTACCTGCAATAAGACTTGCAACTCGGCGGCCAAACTTCCCCGCATCGACCTCCCGGCCATCAATGCCACACGATTATTTCATTTTTTGTTGCAAGTGTTAGTCGAATAATGTGTGCGACTTCAGACATTTTACAGATAACGCCATCAATTACTTGACATACTTCATTACTGCAAATTCAGCACAAAGTGCGTCTTGATGTACAGAACAGTGAATCCAATCTGTCGATCTTTGTGATTTTCTGTTCTTTCAGTGTAAACTAATTCTGTAAATTCTTTCTGCATGGTACTGTGGTTTCGTTTCATAGCAAATGTGCAGTACCTGCTGATTATGTAACTGCTTAGGTTCTAGGCGCTTCACTCTGGAACCGCGCGACCGCTACGGTCGCAGGTTCGAATCCTGCCTCGGGTGTGGATGTGTGTGATGTCCTTAGGTTAGTTAAGCTTAAGTAGTTCTAAGATATAGGGGACTGATGACCCCAGATGTTAAGTCCCATAGTACTCAGAGCCATTTGAACCATTTGTAACTGCTTAAAAGACGCTGAGTATTGTCATCACTCTCTTTTGTCACTTCCACTCAGTTTTATAGGCTTGTGACGACAGATCGCTAGACTCCCTCTTCTTGTGCAAACAGACACTGCACTTGCGAATGTTATTCATACCACGAAGAAGATAATGGTTCAAATGGCTCTAAGCATTACGGGACTTACCATCTGAGGCCATCAGTCCCCTAGAACGTAGAACTACTTAAACCTAACTAACCTAAGGACATCGCACACATCCATGGCCGAGGCAGGATTCGAACCAGCGGCCGTAGGAGCAGCGCGGTTCCGGACTGAAGCGCCTAGAACCAGTCGGCCACAGCAGCCGGCTACCATAAACCACTATTCTGCCGAACTGAAAGAGGTTGTACCGATTAAAAAATGCCACACCACAATACTAAATGGAATATCTCGCTGTACCGACTACTTACGAGAACGAACGAGCACAACCGAGAGAGATCGACTTCGGCCCAGACGACTCCAAAAGAGTGTGTGCTTTGGCACGCCCTAGTGGGTCCTGCAGTACAATAAAGTGTCTTACATTTTTCGGGTTTATAGGTGGTTTCCATCGTTGTGGAAAAGAAAATCCGACGAGTGTATGAACAACATCATTTCTTTGTACACAAGGTTTAACGAGGTTCACCAGTTCGTTGAAAGATTCTTCGTTCACCTTTAAAAAGTCTAGACCTACTGCGAATCTTCCTTGTATGTTGGTGTGGCCGTGCGTCGAACGCCGTCCAATTCACTTTTCGCCCAGTGGCGCTTCGTCTTGCATTTCTTGTCGCAACAGGTAGCGACTGAGATCAGAGTAGTACACGATAGTACATTATCGAGCGCCGAAATGTTCCCGGCGAGGGCAGAGTACTAACTGACGAGTCCCGGGCATAAAAACTGTGCAACGATATTGTGGCGTTCTTGGCTTCTCACTTTCATCCAAAGTACTGACACAGTGTTATCGCGTAATAAATATTTAGTTTGTGAGGGCGCCTTACGAGTAAACAGTACGGCAGCAAGGCATATAGCAGAACTTATGTCACGTCCACTGCGGAACACGTGTGTAATCGTTTGTTGCCTGCCGGTGTGGCCGTGCGGTTCTAGGCGCTTCAGTCTGGAACCGCGTGACCGCTACGGTCACAGGTTCGAATCCTGCCTCGGGCATGGATGTGTGTGATGTCCTTAGGTTAGTTAGGTTTAAGTAGTTCTAAGTTCTAGGGGACTGATGACCACAGATGTTAAGTCCCATAGTGCTCAGAGCCATTTGAACCATTTTTTTTTAATCGTTTGTTTCATTTTGCTGCCAAGCATTCGACGTAGAGGGTGCCAAGCGAAGATCATCTGCGTTTGAAAATAAATACCGTGAAAACAGTGAATGATAAAAGAATGCAACAAACTGTGCTTTTGTTGTGAATGTTGAAAGAATTTTCTACGTAATATTCGAAGTATTAGTTACAAAATCTGATGACCGACAGAGCTGTTATCGCGATATGCAGTACCTCTAAATTGTAGGAGGAGTGTGTTGTACCTGGAGGACAGTACGCATAGGAACACATGAGATTTTCTGGTCGGTGTTTCAATCTGGTGACTGATTTTAGAATCGCATGAAGGAACGCGCACTAGTAACCGCAATAGCAGTTTCCAGGTTTTTTTGCCGGTTGTTACTGTTGTGACGCATTCTGTCGTGTTTTGTCCAACGTTTGTTAAGTATTATAATTTCAGCGTTTCTATGCGCTGCCTTATTCTTTAAAGTTGTGTGGCTGAGCTGCTTATTCACGAGTAACTCACAATGGTGCTACAGTGCTAGTGGGGTTGATACAAACCAGAATAATGGCAACAATGAACAAAGCAAACATTGCGCTATATCCAAAACAACGGTAGACATTTCGTCAGAAAAGAACTCAAGGAATTTCACAGAATGAGAGAGAATCGGCAGATGAAACTTTAAGGTTTCTGAAAGATGAGTCAGTGGAATGTGCGGTGTCGTATACGCTCGACTGTGTGGACTATGTACTGTCATACCCAAAAGCATCCGAACGACCTGAATTACGTTTCGCCTGATTTGCTTGCAGTCCACGTAATGTAACTGTCTTGCAGGTCCTCTAATCTCCTTTTGGTGTATTTATATGACTATACAAAATGTTTACTGCAAGTGGTCACTAGAAAACACTGCTGTGTAGGACGATAAATCCTCATATAAATTAATACCACTATACTAAAAATATCACGAAATATCTGAGACAGTCCTTAACTTAAATTTATTACAATGAGTGACATTTGTAAGGTGTTCCACTCTCAATAGTACCTGACACAAATAATCAACGTAAGTCTAACGCATCTATTCACAAAAAAATGCCTGGCAGAGGGTTCAGTCGACCTCCATCAAGCTATCCCTATATCGTTCCACTCTCAAACGGCGCGCGAGAAAAATGAGCGCTTAAATTTTTCTGTGCGACACCTGATTTCTCTTATTTCATCGTGATGATCATTTCTCCCTATGTAGGTGGGTGCCAACAGAATGTTTTCCCAACCGGAGGAGAAAAGTGGTAACTGAAATTTCATGAGAAGATCCTGTCGCGACTGTTTTTAATAATTGCCTCTCGAATTGACGTATCATTCTTAAATTATTATTCCTTAAAAAAAAAGGATTTTCTGACCACCAATTAACCGTTCTTCACTTGGCGAGAGCTTTTGAATAAATTGATTAATGAACAAACTAGAAAAACCATGATTAAGCGTCAGGCGGTCTGCCGAAACCTCACCGTCAACGACGTGTCGCTAGTAATTCCACAGCCGGCAGCTGTGGCCGAGCGGTTGTAGGCGCTTCAGTCTGGAACAGCGCTGCTGCTACGGCCGCAGGTTCGAATCCTGCCTCGGGCATGGATTTGTGTGATGTCCTTAGGTTAGTTAGGTTTAAGAGATCTAAGTCTAGGGGAATGATGACCTCAGATGTTAAGTCCTATAGTTCTCAGATCCATTTGAACCATCTAGTAATTCCACTATCTTCATGCTGGCACGTTGATCTGTGAGCAGTTTGAAAACCACCTATCTTACTTGTTATATAACATCAACTGACATTAAAACTGTAAATTACCTATATGTTGTGAGACTCGATCACATTATTCGTCATTGACTAATCGTAAAGAGACGTGATATAATGCGTTTTTAGCTAGTATCAGTTAGCAGACTTGAACTTGAAACTGCATGACGAAAATTTTTGTACTGCATCGGGACATCTGCCCAGAAAGTGCTGTCCCAGGTGACTAATTACAAAAAATGTGAAACATGGTTTCATTACGCAGTAAAAAAAGTTGAGAAGACGTGGTGTATGTGTTGGATGATAGTTCGAGACCAGCATCTAGTCACATTCTTACGTAAGCAGAGTCAGATTGCAGATATCGAATTTTCTCTGCAGTAGCGAGGTGTTTAGGACTGCCGTGTCTAACAACCCTACCACAACAAAGGTCAAAAATTAATTATGATTTTAGTGTTGCTCACGCTGTTAAATATTGCGTTTTCGGGCAACAACAAAGTTATATTATGTGGCAGGTGTCATTAGAGGACAGTTAATAAAGTCATTTCTTGAAATAATGGATAAACTAGGCACTCATCTTTTCGTGTTTCCCACGCTGTTCTCGTTACGAACTCACGGCTCAATCGTCGAAAATCTAGGTAGTGATGATTCCAAGCTCGGATGCAAAGAGGCCTAGGTGTTATTCTGCGATATTCAAAAGTTTTATAGATGTGTTTCATAAACCATTCTTGAAGATTAAACTTTTGCAAGTTAGGACAATGGTGATGTAAAAAAGTAATCAGCACCCCGAATTTAAGTTACACTTCATTTTTATTACTTTTGTTGCAATATCACGTAACTCGTTCCAAAACATCACTTCACAATATAAAACATACTTGAAAATGTCTTCCTCACTGTTAAAGTTCACATTTCATAAACTGAGTACAATTTGCGTCTTTGTAACATGAAGACCAAAACTTCACTGTCTAATAACCGCTTACGCGCCCAATAATCAGAGTTACAAGTACGTCAAAGATCATAGTGACAAAATAAGGAATACACATAAGAATAATATCATTGCAATATGTACATATCTATGTATCGAAGTACCTCTACATTAATGAAATCAAATCTGAATGTTGTCACAGAAATATGTTAACTATTTTACAGAAACACAGTAGAATATTGCTGGTATCGAGAGGTTGAGGTGAGGTGCCGTAATGGTTACGTAATTCAAGTACCATTACAAGTGGCAAGAAAATTAATAACCTCTGTCTTCCCGGGATTCGAATGCGGCACTTATCGCCGTTGTTTTCTAGCCACGAACGGACTTTAAGTATAGGTTTCTTTCACCTGAATGGAGATGTGCGTATGTTTGAACTTGGAGCGACTTGACAAAGAGTGCAGTGATGACTGTCAGTCGAACCCTGCACAAAGCGCTGTTGATTACACACGTCTATAGGAGGCGAACCATCACATATCGTTATTCACAATGATTAAAATGTGTTAAAAATCAAAATAAATTTCCATCAAGAGTTAGGTGTTCGCTCAAGCTAAGGCCTGAAAGGACATTACGAAATTTTTTTTACCGAGCCTGGATTCGAACCTTGACGCGCGTCTTACGTACAGAAACTGAGGAGTTTGGAACGTTGAGGTCCGGAGGACGTGGACAGGAACTGTGGATAGGTGACACTGGATGGAAATGTGGGTCGGCCGAGGGGCGTACCGAAATAGTCCACGCAACTGCGATAAACACTGCTTCCGGATGGAGCAGTAGTTAACGTAATTGCCTACTAAGCAGGAGTTCCCGGGTTTGATACCCCATTCGGCAAGCATTTTCACCTATAGCAACTGACTCCGCATGAAGTCATCATGCATTTTCTTTCGTTTTCCCCGCCCTCTACCTTCAATTTACTTTACAAGTATCACAACTGCGGATTCCGCATGGCGTCTCTTCTTTTTGACAAGTCCGAAAGAACAGACACCACTCATTCATATAATTGAGTAACCTGGGTGGATTCTGAATCCACCATCTTCAGTCGAATGCACTGTCACATTCGACCTCCCACGGTAATCTCAAGCAGCGAACGCGGAGGACATGGTTATGGACAGCGACTGCAGACAGGTGGCGCCGGGTGGGAATGTACGACACCCGACTGGCGAGCCAAAATAGTCAGTCCGCACACTTGCGAAAACACTGGGTCCTGATAGCGAAGTTGTTATGTGAACTGCATAGTAAGCAGGAGATTCTGGGTTCGACTTTCAGTCAAACAGACCTTTTCACTCGGCACCGCTGTTTCCACATAAAGTCCCGATCCAGCTGACATGACGAGTTCCTACCCTTTCCCTTCCGCCCCCCCCCCCCACCCCAACTTCCCTTCAACTTACGTAAGTATTGAAATTAGAAATGAAGTGTATGTCTCGAGATATCATAAATCATGGCGTGCAAATTACCCAGACTATTTTCACCTAGTATTTGCAAATGAGAGCATTTAGTGACTTACACGAAGCTTTATACAGGGTGGTCCATTGATCGTGACCAGCCGAAATATCTCACGAAATCAGCTTCAAACGAAAAAACTAAAAAGAACGAATCTTGTCTAGCTTGAAGGGGCAAACCAGATAGCGCTGTGCTTGGCCCGCTAGATGGCGCTGCCATAGGTCAAACGGATATCAACTGCGTTTTTTTTTTAAAATAGGATCCTCCATTTTTTATTACATATTCGTGTAATACGTAAAGAAATATGAGTGTTTTAGTTGCACTACTTTTTTCGCTTTGTGATAGATGGCACTGTAATAGTCACAAACGTATAAGTACGCAGTATCACGTAACATTCCGGTATTAGCTTCGTGATACATTACCCGTGTTAAAATGGACCGTTTACCAATTACGGAAAAGGTCGATATCGTGTTGATGTATCGCTATTGTGATCAAAATGCCCAAAGGGCGTGTGCTGTGTATGCTGCTCCGTATCCTGGACGACATCATCCAAGTGTCCGGACTGTTCGCCTGAGAGTTACGTTATGTGAGGTAACAGGTATTGTTCAGCCACATGTGAAACGTCAACCACGACCTGTAACGAATGATGATGCCGAAGTAGGTGTTTTAGCTGCTGT